>NW_015386943.1:122635-133187 GCF_001527695.2 Protobothrops mucrosquamatus
TAATAATAATAATAATAATAATAATAATAATAATAATAATAATAATAATAATAATAATAATAATAATAATAAAGTTGGAAGGGACCTTGGAGTCATCTAGTCCAACCCCCTGCTCAGGCAGGAAACCGTATACCATTTCAAACAAATGACTGTCTAGTCTCTTCTTAAAAACTTCCAGTGTTGGAGCATTCACCGCTTCTGGAGGCAGGTTATTTCACTGGTTAATTGTTCTAACTGTCAGGAAGTTTCTCCTTAGTTCTAGGTTGCTTCTCTCTTTGGTTAGTTTCCACCCGTTGCTTTTTGTCCTGCCTTCAGGCGCTTTGGAGAATAGCTTGACTCCCTCTTCTTTGTGGCAGCCCCTGAGATATTGGAACACTGCTATCATGTCCCCTCTCGTCCTTCTCTTCGTTAAACTAGACATACCCAATTCCAGCAACCGTTCCTTATATGTTTTAGCCTCCAGTCCCCTTTGTTGCTCTTCTCTGTACTCTTTCTAGAGTCTCAACATCTTTTTTACATCGTGGTGACCAAAATTGGATGCAGTATTCCAAGTATTAACACTTCACGTGATCTTGATTCTATCCCTCTGTTAATGAAGCCTAGCACTGTGTTGGCTTTTTTTGGCAGCTGCAGCACACTGCTGGCTCATATTTAAATGATTGTCCACTAGGAATCCGAGGTCCCTCTCACAGTTACTACTATTGAGCAA
Organism: Protobothrops mucrosquamatus; assembly: GCF_001527695.2. Classification (NCBI taxonomy): domain Eukaryota; kingdom Metazoa; phylum Chordata; class Lepidosauria; order Squamata; family Viperidae; genus Protobothrops; species Protobothrops mucrosquamatus. Next base: position 123,345 of record NW_015386943.1, read on the forward strand.
GGTACTATCTATACTATACCTGTACATTTGGTTTTTCTTGCTTAAATGTAGAACCTTACTAGGTCAAGATCAGGGAAGACTGGATCCAGATTTGTGAAGCTGAGCTTTAAGTAGACCAGTTTCTTTTAGCCTTATCTTTCTCAGAATGTTCTACAAGAGTATTATAGTATTACAACAGTTCCAAGAAGGTTCCACCTCCATTTGCACTATTCAGGTGACCCTGAGGGCACAGATAAACCTCCAAGTGGCCTCAACGACTCTCAGAAAGAGTGCTAACAACCAGATGACTGCAAGAAATATAAATTCTTCCATCCTCCACCATTCAATCAGTATTGAAGAAGCTTCTTGGATGAGAAGCAAAATATCTTCAAGGAAAAACAAAACCCAGTTGCCTTTTGAAAAAGCACCTTTGGGACATTCTGCAAGAGTAAAATGAAGTAACCCTATGCATGCTACCTTGAATTACTTTTCAGAAATGATATAAGTATGAAAACTTTGACTGGTCTGGAGTACGTTCCTACATAATATGCTGAATTCATACAATATACTATGGTAAAATGTGGGTTTCTTTCTTTGGGATTTATCAAATGTATGAACTAAGCCACTGACATTTGCAAACCATTTATTTTGGCTTAGCATGTTGTGCAAACCCAGTGAATTTGGCTAAATAGTATGAGGTTACATAAAATCTAATTTAGCATGTTGAACAAATACTTTACCTCTACAGGAGCCAGACAAAAATCTATGTTGTAAAGATTCAGCCATCTGAACTTAATTTCAATTAATTAACTTAATACAATTTTCTCTAAGTTTCAAGGGAAAAATTAAGTCCAACAATTCTTTTGCTTAGTTACACAAACAATTTGTACAACTAGGTACAATGATTATTATTTTGAATTGCACACCTTTTGAGCAGCATATGGCTTTTACTTGGCAATAGAATCTATTCTTTCCATTAAGCCGAAGCTTTAAAACTGCCCAATTAATCAACTGGGCTGGACTAAGTATAGGATTCATTAAGAATTTTGCCTTCTTTCAGAGCTATCTGCAATCAATCAATTTAGATTTCTGGCAGTATTTTCAGCATGACTGGTTCTATCATTAGATGAGATGAATGATAGCTTGGAATAGATGAAGAACTAGCATATAGATGGCCTTGAAGAAGGAATTCAACGTTGAATTCAATGTTATATTATGCAAGCATCAGCTTACTCAGATGGACAGTAGGGGATGAGAAAGAAACTGAGGATTACTTGATTCTCTTTAGTATAAGAGAGGAGAGAAAGAATCTCAGTCTGGCTTTCAGGATCCAGTTGTTATACTATAACAATAGAGTTCCATTAGTTCCTCTGGTGTCTGTTTCCTGACTGGGATTCAAAGGGTTGACAACTTGAGATACAGGTAGTCCTTATTCACCAACTGCCTCATTTAGTAACTGTTCAAAGTTACCATAGTATTAATACAATAGCTTTGCAACCAATCTTTCCATTTATGATAGTCACAACATTCCACGGTTACATGATCACCATTCAGGCACTTCACAACTGGCATTTATAAATGTTGTGGCATCCCATGGTCGCATGATTGCCATTTGCTTTTCAACAGGCTTGTGACAAGCAGAGTTAACAGAGAAGGTGGAAGTAAAATCATAAGTCACAGTCAGAAGATGTTTGTCTTAGTGACTGTAGTGCTTCATTTTAATGATCACGGGAATTAAGGCTGTAAGCAACCATGGTGCTTAGCAAGTGAGTTGCCAGACCCAGTTGTAATGAAGGCTACCTGTAGATCTCTACCTAATGCTGTTTTGACCACAGCAGCTGCGTTTCTTGTTTCTTCAAGGTTCCTTGTGGATGGGGGGGGGGGGGCTACAGAGCTCTGCAAAGTGAAATACAGCTGGCATGGCTGCCCATCATTGCCTATTGCCTATCTCTGAAGCCATGTCTCAATACCTCAATCAGAGAACATAGTTAGAGTAACAGCTACTAATTTACTGATGGTGTTATAAGCATGGAAGTCAACATGTGCTGGGAATAAGTAGTAAAACAAATGGGTTGCTAGAATTCAGATCCAATAAGTAAAATTTATATCACAACCTACACAAAATGCTAAAGGAACATTCACCTTTTCACTTTGCTTGTTGAGTAATTATCTTTATAATCAGGGTTCTTTGCCATAACTATATCTCTTAAACTATCATTGGCATTTTTAACTGACTAATTTGATATCTTTTTCAATAAATTATAAGGATTTTTTTCTGTTGTTGTGAGCTTCTTTGGGCAATATTTCTGTATATAAAGGTTGCAAACTAAGGGATTTTCTACCCAATTTTCCAGTCTTAGGATCACTTCAGCTGGCACAAAATGATAGCTTTCTCTATTACTGTTTAAGCAGATATTGCATGTACGTGCTAGTATTCTTTATAACATGAATTTCTCTGTGTATATACAGTATCTTTGAATGGGTTCACATATTGTGTTAACCTGGTATACCCAATCAGGTTTAGCACTGCAGATATCTCTTAGTTTTTGCTAGAATCCTTTGATTTATGTATAGAAAAAACTGCATTAAAGGGAAAATAAATAGGAAGAAAAGAAGAAAACACCTCTATCAACATTTTTATATCTAAGAATGTTCTGAATCCCAAATACTTCCAATAATAATAATAATAATAATAATAATAATAATAATAATAATAATAATAATAATAATAATAATAATAATAATAATAATAATAATAATAATAAAGTTGGAAGGGACCTTGGAGGTCATCAAGTCCAACCACCTGCTCAGGCAGGAAACTCTACACATTTCGGACAAATGGCTGTCCAGTCTCTTCTTAAAAACTTCCATTGTTGGAGCATTCACAATAAATAATAATAATAAAAACAACAACAATGTGATTCTATTACTCAGTATTTTGTCTGGAAGTTGATCCACCCATCAAGAAAAAAGGCAAACCAAGCAGGGACAGAAATGGCAAAGTTGGGGAGGGGAAATGAAAAGTCTTTGGCAGATAATACCATTCCATGAAAGGGTACTACCCCCCCTTAAGAAGCAGTGATTTTGCAAGAATCTTCACCCCTCATTCATAAAATTCCAAATGGAAATTCTTGTCATGTCTGAGTCTTCATAAGCCCATGGACCATAGCACAGCAGCCCCGCCCCCATGGTCCACTGCTTCCCTGCCCAAACTCATGCCATACATCGTGATTTATATACTATAATATGGGAAAAACAATTCTATAATGTCCATAACCTATTCTGACTTTCTAGACTCTAAAAAAATTGCATGAGAAGTTCAGCAGAAGTTCTGTGTCAGATTAAGTGCATGTGAGTTTCCTAGAGAGGAGCAACACCTTATTGCAAATTACCATCAAATNCCCTGCCCAAACTCATGCCATACATCGTGATTTATATACTATAATATGGGAAAAACAATTCTATAATGTCCATAACCTATTCTGACTTTCTAGACTCTAAAAAAATTGCATGAGAAGTTCAGCAGAAGTTCTGTGTCAGATTAAGTGCATGTGAGTTTCCTAGAGAGGAGCAACACCTTATTGCAAATTACCATCAAATTTGGACCAGATTGGCTTTGGAAAGCAATCACCTGATACTTTTATCTGCTCTTCACATACCATTCGAGCTATTAAAGGAACAGAACTGCAAGATTACTGAAAAACCGTGACCTGACTCCTTGGAAGTGAGTGTGTAGCTGGTATTAAGGCAAGCTCGTGTAGCATTAGACCCAGTCAAGTGACTGGAAACAAAATAATTGTAACAATGTTCCTGGGTCATAGTGACAGTCAAGCTTTATTGCTGTTATTAATCATTGTCAGATCATAAGCCTGCCAGGGCAGGTGGAGGTGCTTCCAACAGATTTTTCATATGCTATATAACCTGCCAGGGTCAATAAAGGAGGGGGGCAGAAGGATTTAGAGACTGAATTTTATGTGATGGCTTTAAAATAATATTGTTTTCTTGGGGAGGATTCAGCCAGTGGAATTTCTCACATTCAGCATCTGGCTGGATGATAATCTCATTACCACATTACAAAAAAGATGTTGAAACTTTGGAAAAAGTGCAAAGAAGAGCGATTAAAATGTCTAAAACATATGAAGAACGGCTGTAGACTTGGGCTTGGCTAGACAGGAAAAAAGGAGGACTGGGGGAGGCATGATAGTAGTATTCCAGTATTTGAGAGGCTGCCATAAAGAAGCGGAGGGTCAATTTATTTTCCAAAGCACCAGAAGGCAGAACAAGAAACAATGGATGGAAACTAATCAAGGAGAGAAGCAACCTGAATTAACGAGAAACTTAACAGTGAGGACAATTAACCAGTGAAACAGCTTGCCTTCAGAAGTTGTGAGTGCTTCATCACTGGGGTTTTTTAAGAAGAGTCTGGACAGTCACTTGACTGAAATGATATAGGGTCTCCTTCTTGAGCAGGGGGCTGGACTAGAAGACCTCCAAGGTCCCTTCCAGCTCTATTCTGATTGATTAAATGCCTTAAATAAACAATAGTAAATATGTTTCCAGAACATAGGTCACAATAATGCTAAAATGATGCAACATCACAATACATGCACCACCCCTTTATACTTGCATTACAACACCTATTTAATCATTCTTCCCCCATACCTCCAAATGCCCACATTCCAGAGTAGAAGCAAAACAATGAGGGATTTTGTGACACATTAAAAATTAAATATTATTATTGAAGAATTTTTAATGGATGTGATCCATGATAGTAAATAACGACACATAGACAGGCAGGCAGGCAGGCAGGCAGGCAGGCAGGCAGGCAGGCAGGCAGGCAGGCAGGCAGGCAGGCAGGCAGGCAGGCAGGCAGGCAGGCAGGCAGGCAGGCAGACAGACAGACAGACAGACAGACAGACAGATGCATAGATAGATGCATAGATGGATGGATGCATAAATAGATGCATAGATAGATGGATGCATAGATGGATGGACAGACGGACGGACGGACGGACGGACAGACAGACAGACAGACAGACAGTTTTAGCATGGCTTTCCAGAAAGGCTATAATGAATAGCCAGAAGTCCATTATCTCAGATTTAGGACAAAGTCCAGGTCATATAAAGGAGAAAGGAACTACAGAAGATGCATTTCTCCTTAATAAATTAGTAATTAAATATTTGAAGTGAAGGGGACAACTCATAATGAAACTTCAGGTTATTGTATTTTGAAAAATACTATGAATCCAATGTTATTTTGTCAAGTTTCCATCTTGACTATTACTACAATTATGACTTCATCTTCCAAAGAAGATGGGAACAATTAGCTATCACTGTATATATTTGTCTTCTCTAGATTAGATAATTATAACTCACTGAGCATAAATTCATGAGAAAAAAAAACTTCATATATGTTCAACAGTTTCCTAACCTAGCAAGCAGCTATCAAAAATAAAGCCCTAAATAGAATTTGAAAATAATGTTACTGCTCTGTTTTTACAACAAGAAGGAATGTGTCCCTACTGGAGCTTAAACCAAAAGGGCCCATTCTGAAAACAGCTGTTGAGATTTTTAAAGTCCAGAATACCTAATGCAAAGTAGTCCCTAACTCATTGTATATATGGCATATGTGATGCAAAGTTTTACATTTTCTAGTACTTTGGAAATAGCTGAACGTGTAGCAGTACCTGGCCATCTTTGGGCACAGAAAATGAGAGATTTGGGTCTAATTAATGGATTCCATTGAATAGAAGATCTCAAGAGAAAGAAAGAAAGAAAGAAAGAAAGAAAGGAAGGAAGGAAGGAAGGAAGGAAGGAAGGAAAAAAGAAAGAAAGAGAAAGAAAGAAAAAAGAAGAAAGAAAGAAAGAAAGAAAGAGAAAGAAAGAAAGAAAGAAAGAAAGAGAAAGAAAGAAAGAAAGAGAAAGAAAGAAAGAAAGAGGAAGGGATGGATGGATGGATGGAGGGAGGAAAAAAGGAAGGAAGGAAGGAAGGGAGGGAGGGAGGGAGGGAGGGAGGGAAAGAAAGAAAGAAAGAAAGAGAAAGAAAGAAAGAAAGAAAGAAAGAAAGAAAGAAAGAAAGAAAGAAAGAAAGAAAAGCTAAACAGACATGTCTATGAAGTCAGCAGGAAATTTAAGAAGACTTTATCTAATTGCAATCATAGAGAAAAATACTGATGCATATTTATTTAAAATCATTGTTTGCATGAATTAGAAGTTAGCTTCTGGACTAGCAATCATATTTTACGAGATGCACTTGATGAAAATAAAATAATGATGAATCATGTTGATGGTACCAAAGCCAAAGATATCCTGCTGCCAAGGCATTTTAATAACTGACAACTTCTGGTAGAAACTTGGACTTGCTAGAGCCTAGAGGAGGACGGGTGGGCACATTCATTTAACTGAATGTTGTCTATGTTGTAACTGACCCCAACAGACCCATGAACTCTTTTAGAGACAGGGCTATTATTCTTCAGAATAAGATTTTAGATGTAGCTTGCAAAACAGCTGGCGGGGGGGGGCAACAATTTCAGAGCATGATGATAACAGCTTCCACCAGTGCAGAGGAATGGTCCTTTCATTGGCTCCAGGCAACTGGCAGAGAAAATAGCAGATAAACATCCAGTGGTGGGATTCAAATATGTGAACAACTGGTTCTCTGTGTGGATGCTGCTTCTGGAAGTACATATCTGGGCCTGGGCAACAAAAAAATAGCTACCGGTTCTGTCGAAGTGGTGTGAACCGGCTGAATCCCACCACTGTAAACATCCCATGTCAGTTGATGGAGGGCTTCTTGGAATTGCATACTGCAAATACCAGTATATGCAAAAATCATGTGAATTGGTAGGCTGTGAATCTAAGCACAGTTAAAAATAACAAAATCCACAAAAGGACCTTGCTTATTAGTAAGGCCACACTTGGAATACTGCATCCAATTTTGGTCACCACGATGTAAAAAAGATGTTGAGACTCTAGAAAGAGTGCAGAGAAGAGCAACAAAGATGATCAGGGGACTGGAGGCCAAAGCATATAAGGAACGGCTGCTGGAATTGGGTATGTCTAGTTTAATGAAGAGAAGGACGAGGGGAGACATGATAGCAGTATTCCAATATCTCAGGGGCTGCCACAGAGAAGAGGGAGTCAAGCTATTTTCCAAAGTGCCTGAAGGCAGGACAAGAAGCAACAGATGGAAACTAATCAAGGAGAGAAGCAACCTAGAACTAAGGAGAAACTTCCTGACAGTTAGAACAATTAAACAGTGGAACAACCTGCCTCCAGAAGTGGTGAATGCTCCAACACTGGAAGTTTTTAAGAAGAGACTGGACAGCCATTTGTCTGAAATGGTATAGGGTTTCCTGCCTAAGCAGGCGGTTGGACTAGATGACCTCCAATGTCCCTTCCAACTTTATTATTATTATTATTATTATTATTATTATTATTATTATTATTATTATTGTTGTTGTTGTTGTTGTTGTTGTTGTTGTTGTTGTTGTTGTTGTTGTTGACTAGGCATGCTTTAGATTAGTGGTGTCAAACTGCCGGCCCGCAGGCCGGTTTCATAATACCAAAGCCACACCCACCCCATTGCTGGCAATGCAAAAAGAGTCGTGATACGTCGCGATACATCAGGTGACGTGGCAAGTTTGACACCCGTGCTTTAGATAGTGTGATTTGTTATTTGCTTGAGTTACTTAGGCAATAGAATCAATTTTTTTCAGGGGAAGAAAACGTTCCAAATGCTGAATGACAGATTTCAACAGTATTAGTCAAAATGATCATTTTTTTATTTTTTAAATCAGCGGTTCTCAACCTATGGGTCGTGACCCCATTTGGGGTCGATCGACCATTTCACGGGGATCGCCAAGCAAGGCTGTCCGCCATTTTTTTTCCGCCATTTTTTTTGTCCGCCATTTTTTGGGTCTGCCATTTTTTTCCCCTTTTCCAGCGGGTGCCTTACCTCCCTTGGCCTGGGCCAGCTGGTGGTCGGCCTGCTCCGTCTCTGCCGCTTGCCAGCTACGCCTCGGCCGGCACAGGGGGCGGAGCCATGCATGCGCGGCGCTCCCGGGCAGGGAAAGTCCTCGACTTACGACCGGTTGGATAGTCCTCGACTTACGATCGGTTTAGTCCTTGACTTACGACCAGTTTAGTCCTCGACTTACGACCGGTTGGGGGTCACGGCATTAAAAAGGTTGAGAACCACTGTTTTAAATAGACTTATTTTCCATTCTAGGAATTCAGTGTGGTGAACGTAACACACTCTCTCACCTAGTGAGCTTCCATAGCTAGATTTGACCAGAGATCTTCCCAGTTCTAGTTCAACTAACACCCTAATCATGCTTTATTTAATCCCAAACAACGTTCTTGAGTCTTGAAAAGTTTTGCATTCATATATGAATATAAAACCAAATCCATAATTCTGCTTTCTGCTTTTTCCTTCTCTCTGATTATTATTTTAAAGGAAAATCCTGTGTAGTGCTTCTTCTATTTCCATTTCATGAAGACTTTCAAAGACAATATAATGCATAAATGGACAACACTAATTATGTAAATAAGAAACATGATGAGATAAGATGAAAGCTAGGATATAAGTGTTTGTAAGACAAATGTGAGAAACTAGAGACTTGGGTTTCTGTCATCTTTAGCTAATTCTGCATTATTTTTTGGGGAAAATTATGTTTTATCCTTGTGAAACAGTTCCAGCTGTCTCTTCATAATTCCTGGTATAAAATATTCTAAAAAACTCTTTCTTTCTTTCTTTCTTTCTTTCTTTCTTTCTTTCTTTCTTTCTTTCTTTCTTTCTTTCTTTCTTTCTTTCTTTCTTTCACCCCTACACACTATTTAGTGTTAATCACAAATGGCCTTTTGAAATTGTCCATCAGTATTCTGGATAGAAAAATTGGGGAGATGACTTCTCTAAGTTTCAGCATGAGAAAGTTCTTAGTTTCTTAAGAACGGGAACTCAATGATGAAAAAAAGCACCATTTCTGAAGAGAAAGAGTTTCTTTTGATGCCTTCCCATGAGATTTAATAGAATTATGGGAAGTGAAATGAAAGACAGGACACTGACATACATCCCTTGGTCATCCCATCAAGCACATAAATGCATACACCAAATTCCACAGTGATATTTTCTCTGAGAGTCTTTTGCTGTCCACAATAATATTTGAAGCAAATTCTCTTTCATTGCTGGTAAAGAAAATCTTTGTTTACCACTGACTCTGATAAATACACACTCTGTGTGGTATGCCAATAACTCTTATAATTTCTAAGTCCTACAGAGTTTGCTACAATTTATTTTCCAAATGAAAGTCCACAGAAATTCAGCCAAGGCCCACATAAAATGGAAGAGCACAACAAACATTTAATGACAACAAATAGCCTAGATTTGTAAAGAGAGTGTCAGAAAAACTAAAGCTCTTATTGAATTGGTGTTTGGAAAGGATGCTAAGAATAGCAAAATAGTTTCTTCAGGTATGTTCAAAAGAAAAGAAAACATGAATAGTGTATCAGCAACTCAGTGAAGATGGCCAAGTGATAACATTTTTTAAAAATCAATAGCTCTTCTCTAAAATCTATGCATTCCATTGGAATGCACTTTGAAGAGCTGATGAAAGACACAAGTTTGCGTTTGAGCTTGAGACATAGTCAAGGAAACCATTTTACCCTTGAATGAGTTCAGAACTTCAGGATAACATACATAACTGAAAGAACTGCTTATTTTCTGGCTGAACTTCTATCCATCTAAGAAATTCTGGGGAATGAATGAAGAGAGACAAAGAGACAGAGACAGACAGGGAGAGGGAGGGAGGGAGGGAGGGAGGGAGGGAGGGAGGGAGGGAGAGAGAGAGAGAGAGAGAGAGAGAG
>NW_015386943.1:133287-188507 GCF_001527695.2 Protobothrops mucrosquamatus
CCCATAGTACCCATTCTTATCTAACAGAATAACAGAGTTGGAAGGGATCTTGGAGGTCTTCTAGTCCAACTCCCTGCTCAGGCAGGGAGCTCTATATCACCTGGACAAGTATTCAAGTGGACATTTATCATCAACAGAAGAACCATTTTTATAGCAAGTTATCTGCCACCAGCCCAAGACCCTATTCTCATTAAAGCATCAACTCAGATTCCATGGTGTATATGTAAAATTACATCATTTTTATAGCACTGTGCTTTTCCTTATTGTTATTTACACTAAGCCATACCTAAAGCTTAATTCTCACTCTTCCAGTTTGGAAATATTCTGTGAGAACTTATCAGAATCCTTTTTTGTTTTTAGTATCCCTTCATCACATATTAGCAATATCTAATTATGTGTGTCCTCACTTAATCCCCTTCCTTAAAGGAAACTTGTTCTCCTTTAAAAAAAATATTCCTGGGAATTAAGAAACAATTATCCAGTTCATTGATACAACCCCCTTTTATTGCAAAAGCAAAATTGGCTACAAGTCACGTTTCAGCAGCCACCATTATTTTGCACATTGGCCAATAAATCATTCAGCATCTGAAGCCAAACAGCAGATGGCTGTGCAGTCTGCCTATGACTTTCTATAGAATGAAAGACTACAATTTCTCTTCTGTAACTGACATGTTATCATCATCATCCCTGTCCCACTACTATAGACTATATCAGTATTGTCCATTTATATTATAGTGATGGGGATCCCATGGCTCCAAATCTCAGCAATCAATAGACATTAGTGAGAGATACTGGGAGTTTTCTTTCACAACACTGTAGGGACCAAGTTCCGTGGAGAAATAGCTTCTTTCAATACCAAGATAGATCTTATATCTGTATATTTTGCTTCCATGTGCAGTTACTAACACATTGATATTGGCATGGGAAGAATGGGTTAAATATCCTCTCTCGAGCCATTTTTTATTCTCCGATCTGTGGCGGAGAAGATCAGGCTACCATAGCATTTTCTAATAAAATTGCTTATATTCACTTGGAATTGGATGGTAACATCTTTTGAAGTTGAGGTGAGAGAATGGTGGTGGTGGTGGCAAATGTCACTTCGAGTGATGGAGTGATACTGCCACCTTTAAGGAGACAGTGATATGCCATTTTGTAAGCAGGTTATCTCTCAACCCCACAATATTAGACAACCTCTGCCTTAATCTTTAATTTTTCATTTTAGGAAAGGTCTTCAATAAAGTGATAAGACTTCAAAGCTGCAAAGGATTCTGGATGAAGCTGATTATCTGAATCCCTTTCATTCAGGATTGAGACCTAACTGTGTAACAGAAAAAAAACCTGGTCATTCTTGTGGGTGACCTCTACCAGGACTAGTATAATAGGATTGCAATTTTCTTTGTTGTATTAGAACTTTTAAATGCTTTTGTTACCTTCAAACATTATATCCTTCTAGGCCTTCTGCAACAGTTCTGAGTTGTAATATCAGTGATTCTGTTCCTTCCTGAGAGGGCAGTATAAGTCAATAGTGGGTAAGCTACTGGATCTTTTTAAATGTGGTATTGAGTAACAGAAAACTGACTTGGAAGGGACCTTGGAGGTCTTCTGGTCCAGCCCCCTGTTCAGGCAGGAAACCTTATACCATTTCAGACAAATGGTTGTCCAGTCTCTTCTTAAAAACTTCCAGGGTTGGAGCATTCACCACTTTTGGAGGCAGGTTGTTCCACTGATTAATTGTTCTAACTGTCAGGAAATTTCTCCTTAGTTCTAGGTTGCTTCTCTCCTTGATTAGTTTCCATCCATTGCTTCTTGTCCTGCCTTCAGGTGCTTTGGAGAATAACTTGACTCCCTCTTCTTTGTGTCAGCCCCTGAGGTATTGGAACACTGCTATCATGTCAGCCCGAGTCCTTCTCCTCATTTAATGTAATGAAGTACTGTGTTGTGATTCCATGGCAGCCTGTGATCCCAGTAGTTGAGTCTGGGGAATCAGAGGAGAAGGAGGAGGGGCCTGGAAAGCCTTCAGAGTCAGAGGGAGGCTCTGATGAGCTGCAGGACTTACAAACTAATAAAGAGGCTGGTCCTTCCACTTGTGATCAAGCTGAGAGCCAGCTGTGCTGGGAAGTTGGAGACCTCTGCTCTATGGGACAAAGACCCTCCATGACCAATCTGATTGGTTCTGTTAATTTTCAAAAAGCAGCTAAAATAGAACTCTTTGTTAACTCTTTGGAGATCTCTGCTCTCTGCCCAATTTCTGATTGGCAGCACATTATTTTAATTTAGCATTGTTTTAATGAATGTTGTTGGCATGGTTTTATCAGTTTTACTGTTTTAGGACTTATGAGTGGCTTACAGATGAATAATTGTGGTGCTCCCAGAAAATAAATAAATAGGAGAGAGAGAGAGATTGAGAGAGAGAGAGAGAGAGAGAGAGAGAGAGAGGGAGGGAGGGAGGGAGGGAGGGAGGAAGGAAGGAAGGAAGGAAGGAAGGAAGGAAGGAAGGAAGGAAGGAAGGAAGGAAGGAAGGAAGGAAGGAAGGAAGGCAGAACATAAAGTATTCTTCAAAGTAGCCTCTGGGATACTTGAAAGCAGAACAAAACTCTGTTGGGAACTACCAACCAAGAATGAATCTAGATTGGCTTTCATTCAAAGAAACTGAAGGTGAAATGATAGGGAGAAGCCAGGGAAGAGTACAAGTTGGTTGGTATTTTCTGAATCTCTTGTCATTGTTGTATTTCAGAAGCATATCATGTAGGAGACTATGAGCTCTAGTCCTGTATTAAGCACAAAGCCAGCTTCCAAAAATGTTGCCAAGAAAACAGAAATAGCATAGTAAACTTCAGGGACTAGTCCAGGCAGTTGCCAGAAGTCAAGGCTGACTCAAAGGGATTCCTCCTCCTACCCCACACATGTCCCAAAGTGCCAAAAATAGAGGAAGCAGTCCTTTGCATATCTAGCCAAGCATAAAGTTCATATAATTCACAAAACATATTCCCTTATATGTACAGAATTGCATTATAATCTCCTCCCATCTCCATCCTTGCCATGTGTTTAAGACTGTAATTCTTTACCTGCATGCTTGTGAATTCAATGAAGTCTACTGCTTGAAAATTAGGGACCTTAATCTCTCGTGTCACTGCTTCTTCAGCAGATCCTTTGATACACCTTCTCCCACGTACATATCCTTATGTAGCCGTGAGTTCTTATTGAATTTATATTTCAGTTCAGAGTACAAGATACTATCAAAATAATGAAATAATTGCTCGATGCTAAGACTCCTTCAAAGAAATGCTCATCAAATCTACTGAGACTACTTTTCCTAGAATTCCCAGCCATTATTTAAACTATTCTGAGAGTTATTTTTCTAAGACCAGGAAGCATCAGACCGGAAAAGCTATTTATTCTGTTGCTCTACTCACCATCTATTAATTTAAATGGAATTTGTGGAAATGAGATTTAAAATGGATTATGACAATCTAGTCTTTATCCTGGGCTAAATTAAGTTTGTAAATAACTCCCAAATATTTAGGACATTTATACTTTCTGGTCAACTAATCCTAGATCATGGAAATACAAACAAACACATTTGGAAATACAGTAGCAATTTCATACTGTGTGATTGCAATCCTTTTACTCAAATATTCCAACACATCTTTATAAATTGGAGATGAAATGGATTAATTTATTGTTATGGCAGGATCAATGATCTAATAACTAGATCCAAACTGAAAACACTTCCCACGTGAATCGGCTAAATCAGAAGATTCAAATTCTTTTTCCATATACATTTGCAACCTATTGGGGAATGAAGTCAGCTTTGATTAATGTTTTAAAACCCACCATGTTGCTATTTCAAGCATTTCATGGTTTGTTAAATTCTGTGAAGAATCTTTGGTTTATGTTTTGTATTCACTAAAAAATCCTACATAAGATGGATCATAATAAATAAGTGTACAACTAAGCAAATACCTGCAGATAAGTTAAAAGCAGTTTAAGCTCTAAATGGGAAAAATATATACTTCTATTTTTGAGATGCTGCCCATAAATATCCTGTGTTAATTAGTGATCCAAAATATTGTAGTTTTAAAATGTACAAACATATATGGTCTTGATCTAGAATATATGAATAATAGGCATGAGCAATTTACCTTTATGATTATTCATTTCACTATTTGGCAGTCTTTCTGAAGTGCTATTCAACTTGTAGATGAAAGGAACATGAATACACACATACACACACACATATACTAAATTTAAGAAATAAATATTAAATATACAAAATAGCACTTTAAAAGGACAATACTTTTGCTGAATCAATTCAGTTAAATGTATTTAGAATAGTCAATTCCCTTTCAGATGATTCAAGAAAAGTGCTTTTAAAGAACAAGATATCTTTCAATTGGGTAATAAAACGTTTCAGAAGGGCCTAATGGCATAATTTCCCACTTTTCTATCTATATACTACTAAACATTCTTTTTTGTCTATTTGTTGCCTTCAGTTGGGCAAAATGGTGTATCACAGGGCAACAATTTTTGAACCAAGGTACCTCAAATGAGCTAACTTATATAATGTGTTCAAAATACAGGACACATTTGTCCTGTGGGATTGAAATTTGCAAAAGTGGTGGCTGCTTCAATATTACTGTGCTGCAGTGGTCAGCCATGATCATGTGATAGCCTGTGATTGTAGTGCTCCCTGCCAGCTTCCCAACAAGCAAAGACACTGGGGAAGCTGATTGGAAGTTGCAAGTCCAAGGACAGCAGCCAGGTAAGTGGCTGCTACTGGGGGAAGAAGCAAAGGGATACATGAGAAATGCATGTGGCTACAGGCAGGTCAGGGATGGTGCATGAGGGTACAAGTCAGGGAGTTCAGTGTGGGTCAGGGGGATGTGGGGTTCACAACTGGCCAGCACAGTGCAAGTCCAGGGGAATTGGGGGAGGGTATGTGGGTGGGGAAGATTTACCTGAGCAACTTGTGATTTTCCCTCTGGCTTTCCCATTTACTTTCCCATTGATTGCAAAGTCAGTGGGGAAACTGATATAAAGTTGGAAGTCACTCCCACTTCACTGCTTTTTTGGCTGCTCCTGGTCATTCTGTTTATCTATTCAGTAAGTAAATATGTCTGAAATGACGACAAAACCAAAATGGCTACCCAACAGATCATGGGTTGTCTAGTCTTATTATTAAATGCTACCAAATGGGGATAAAGGCAGTCCAACATATTCTGAGTGCACATTCAAGAAATTAATTTGATTATGAGTTTAACAAATGAAGCCAGTTTCATGTTGTTGAATATATATATTTTTTGGCCATTTCTGTATAGGTGATATTTACATTAGGAGAGGGAAAAGGACAGAGAGTATTGGAGTGTATGTAATTTTTTTTCACTAATGCAGAAAATGTAGATATTGTTAGAACTGCAGAGAGAAACAGGCCTTTGATATAATCATTGGCAAAAAGACAATAGAAAGAATAAAGGAAAATGAAAAGGAGGCAAATTCTGAAGTTTCAGGCCAGTTTCAATGAAGTACAGTATCTCAGTGTTAATGCTCTTTAATAATAAAAGAGTGCCATGCCTAATTCTGAAAACTTAGTTTATTATTTTTATTTTCTTGGAGCTTGAATCACTACATTTTGTTGCTTTGTTCTCCCTCCCTCTTCCTCTCCCTTTCTACAAACACACACATAGACAAAAGGAGAGAGGGAGAGAGATGGGGGAAGGGGAGGGGGGAGAGGGAGGGAGGGAGAGAGAGAGAGAGAGAGAGAGAGAGAGAGAGAGAGAGAGAGAGAGAGAGAGAGAGACTGTTCTTCCCCCTCCTTTTTTCTCTGTCACTTGTCCTTTATTTCAGCTAACTGAATTTAGGTGCCAAAAATGCCTCTGGAGACTTAAGCAGCTTATTACTATAGCCCCGTAAACAGCCAACTGTTCTGCCCTGGGTACAGATTCAAGCTTTATATTACTGGCAGCTTGGGATACTTAACCCTGTTGTCCTGGCAGGAATCTGCTGAGTTTTATTTCACTGCCCATTAGCTGAATTATTGCCAAGGGAGAACATTCATGACTGCTGAAGGCTGAATGCATTTTAGTCATGGAAGTGCTCAGCTGGAGCTGCTTGTTAGAATCTGTCCACCACTAACTGACTTCAGCATGCTTTCTTCTTACAAAGGATTTTAGGATCCCTTTTGGCAGAGATCTTCCCCAAAGCAAAGAGGAGTACCATTTGTTTTGCAAGTTTGACAGCCAGAGCATCTAAGCTGTAATAACAACTTGAGTTGAAGCAGCTCTCCCAAGGGCCTCTCTTAATATCTGTGCCCTACAAAGTCCAAATGAAACATAAAGATCAAAAATTGTGAGGGCTCCTTTCACAATTAAGCCAGAGACAGAATTTAGACTCGTTATTAACTTGACACCACAAAAAGAAAAGACTTCCTAGATCTACTTTTTAACTTTCCTTTTCAGATCCTGTAGTGTAGAATCTAATTTCTTCTACTTCCCCCACTAGAGGTTATAAAACCTACACGGAAATCTGAGCTTGCTTTTATAAAAACATCACTTCTAGTTTTTGGAGCTGTCATAAATCATGGACAGATGTATTTACTGTGTGTCTGATTTTAAATTTTTATTCTTTTAAAAATACTGGGCTACTTTACAAAACATCTCACTGTCTTCATCAATTAATTTGGATTTCTGTAGTTTAATGCATAGCACTGAGGCACAAAATAGACCTGCAAGCACTGAAATTAAGCATTATTCCCAACATTTATGGAACTAAAGCTCCTCTGATCATTAACTGGAAGGAACTGTGGCTGTGCTATAGATGCATTATTATCTAGGGACTTTATATTACAGTAGATAGCTCTACTAGGTAGAAGAAGGCAATTGATACTGAAATATGCATAGTAGTAAGTTTCATAGAATCTAACATTTCCACCCATGGGTTATCTTCACCTTCCCTGGTGTGGTTACCCTGTGTATTTATGAAAGGGAGATGCATCACTTTGGTTTTCACTTCAGATAGTAAAATATCTCAGACTGGACCTTCTCTTCAGTTTAGACCAGACTCTGGAGGGACATCAATATTATTTAAAACTGATCAGGGAACAGATGCCTAACATTCAATCTTGGAATTCATTCATTCATTCATTCATTCATTCATTCATTCATTCATTCATTCATTCATTCTATCTCTCTTTACAGTTAAAGAGATTTTGCTATGCTATCATATACAACTCCTTTCAAGAATAAACTCAGGAGGGGCCCTAAAGGGCTTTATAAAATGCAAGATAGTTTATTTTGGATTGGGAGTATTTATTGGACATAAACATACTGCCTAAAAAGAATAGTTCTCAGTATGACAGAATATAAAATTATCAAGAATAAAGTATAAGAAAAATGAATCTGGACAGGGGGAAAAAAGAAAACCAAATTTAAAAGATTATTCAGCAAAATGGAGGAAAATAAACCCTAGTATGACACTAGTTCAGATAGAAACAATCATTTTGCTGCTTGAGGCAAAGGACTAGATATCTTCTACTCATTCTCCTTTCCAAACCAATAGGATTCACCAAGGAATCTGACTTAAGCACCTGCAAACACTTCCCATCCCTAGGAAGGCTCTCATAGGATGCTCCAGTATCTTATCATCACCCCACATTGTCTACTTGCACTCTGAGATAACCACCTAATTTGGTTTAATAACCTTGATAAGATTTGAAAAAGGTCTTTCATTATTCAAAGAAAATGTCATTTACTCATGCCATGAATTCTTTGGAATATGAGCCCTGGTCAAGGAGAAAGAAATTGCCAAGCTGAGCTAGATAGAATACCAAATCATTTTTCTTCGCAGTATCAAGAGGGTTAGAGATTTACAAGAAAAAGCACCTTCAGTGTAGTTGATGTTTTGCAGCTTTGAAGCTCAGGTAAGAAAAAGATTTATGACACCAGAACTAAGGGGGGAAAGAAGGGATTCAGCCAGAGCTGACACAATCACATTTGACGAGCCACCTCAGGCTAGGCTGAGAAACCAAGAAAACTTTGACACTCTGTGAAATGCACGCTGGATTAAGATGTCTTTCTGCTACTTTGCACCACCGGGTCTTGTTTTGCCTGTAGTGCCTCAATTTACAATGTGAAAAAATGTAACATAAATCTTGTCCCATTGCTAACCTGGCACAAATCCTGTGTGCTGCTATATTACAACTTTTATTTTCATTATTTCTCTGATTTTAATTTGCACTAAGGGCAAGAAAATAAAAGCTAATGGCTTGTATGACAGGCATTTCAGTGCCTTTTTCATATTGATGGAATTCAAGATGCACAATTGCAGTAGCATCTCCTCCACCCTCTGTCTCCAACGATGAAGAGACTATTAACTAGCTGAAGTTCTGCATATACTTTACCACCAAAATATTCCAGTGATAGCTCTATATTGATCAATTTTGATTAAATACTAGAATACTTGGCATTCCAATCATAAGGTTAGCAGAAGATGATTTTCTGGAGAGAATATTTGATGGCCCTTTGGCAACCTTTCAAGTGTACCTTTGGACAATAGTGTGGATTTATGCACTTTGCATTGCCTATCCTTTTCTGCCCTGGAGAAAGCAAGTCTTTGAATTGAATTATCACAAAAAATCAATGGCAGATCAAATTGCTATGAAATTATAATTGCTTTAATGATCTGCTGATTGGAAAACATGGAGGGAAAGAGCCCACCTATATACCCATCCCATAGTTCATATTAGGCTCATTCTTTTCTTGAAGGGAGAATTAAAGCCTTATAATTATGCATCAGTTTAGTTTTCTATTATTTGTCTTTTAAAAATGTTTGTCTTGATTTTTTTTGTTGCTTACATTGATTCACATGTCAGTAACATAGAATTCTGAGTTCTAAAATCTTGATTGTTTATCAAAGGAAAAAGCCATGCCAATCTTGAATTTCAAACCTACCAAATGGCTGCCATTTTGATTTAAATATACTAACAGGAGATAAAACAGGAAAAAGTCATAAGCCCTCATAAATCATGAGTTTAAAATGAGTTATCAGTTGCTACATCTTAAACTACTTAGGGTATAATATATCTGACTCTCATTAGAATTGATATTTTGATGTGCTTATATAAAAAATACAATACAAAACCACAATGCAACATGCGCTACAACATCTGCAATTATTTCAAACTGAAAATTGGCAGCAAAATTTAAGTATGGAGATTTCAGTTATGATAAGATACTTTTTTAATGTGTAAAATACAGGTTGTCCTAAACTTACAACAGTTCATTTAGTGACTGTTTGAAGATACAACAGCACTGATAAAAGTGACTTACAACCGTTTTTCATACTTATGACCACTGAAGCATTCTCATAGTTGTGTGATCAAAATTCAGCTACTTGGCAACTGACTCATATTTAAACGACTTATGAGGGTTGTAGTGTCCTGGAGTAATGTGATCACCTTTTGTAACCTTCTGACAAGCAAATTTAATAGGGAAACAGATTCATTTAACAACTGTGTTACTAACTTAACAACTGCAGTGATTCACTTAACAACTGTGGCAAGAAATATCATAAAATGGGAAAAAAACTAATTTAACAAATGTCTCATTTAGCAACAGAACTTTTCAGTTCAATTGTGGTCATAAGTTGAGGACTACCTGTACATAAAAATTAACAACAACAAAAGGAAAACCCCCAGTCATCCTCTTTAACAAATCATATCTGAACAGAACAGTTCAGGATCCAATCCAGAAGCTTCTTCCCAGGGGAATAAATATTTCTGGACTGATTTTGACATTCTATTTATTATGCAGAATGATAAGATAAATTAGTATTCTCTTGACTGGACTGCAGTTTTAGAACAGGCAATAATGATATATTCTCAGAGGTGGGATTTTAGATTATTTTCAAATTATAGATCTCAAGGCTGTGGGCAGGATATGTGCAGAGAGAAGCACAATCACTTCCTTATTCATCACTTGTCTCTCCCAGTCCAATAAATTGTTCAGGATTGGTCCAAGGTAAAAGGAAGTGCTATTGTCTCTTGTGGTAGCCTAACCTAAATGAAATGTTTCTTTCCCTGAAAAAGGCTGCTATTTTTTTTCTCCTTCATTCATAGGCAATGTTAAAATACTTTGAATTTCATGTGATGATGTTTTGAGTAAGGCTGATAATATTTTCTGTTAGGAGAAATTTCCTGACAGTTAAAACAATTAATCAGTGGAACAACCTGCCTCCAGAAGCTGTCAATGCTCCAACACTGGAAGTTTTTAAGAAGAGACTGGACAGCCATTTGTCTGAAATGGTATAGGGTTTCCTGCCTGAGCAAGGGGTTGGACTAGATGACATTCAAGGTCCCTTCCAACTTTGTTGTTTGTTGTTGTTGTTGTTGTTGTTGTTGTTGTTATTATTATTATTATTATTATTATTATTATTATTATTATTATTATTATATATTACTCTATCACTTCTAGTCTAAAAACATCACTATGGAAGCAGTTTCTTCCTTAAGACTTACTTGGGATTGAATTAAAGCATGGGAACTAGGTTTATCAGTGAAGATTATCAGTGAAAGGCAGAACATTCACATGTATCCTTTGGGCCTTTTATAATCATGATCACTGCAGGAATAATATAATTTACCAATGAGATTTTCACATAACATTTCTTCTTATTTAAAAACAAAAAGCAAAAGCAATTTCTTTCCAGCACATTACTAACATAAATATCATTTGTTGTTCACCATCTCAAGCCTCAAGGGATTTGAGCAGTCTACAAATATTTTAAAGTAAATAAATACAAATTGCGCTACAGAGAGAAAGAATTTCAGAGAAACAAATCACCTTACTTTTGCTGACATAGTCTTAATGACTTCAGTTTTATCAAAGTAGCACTAATGAAGAACAGAGAGGAAGCAGGGATGGTTCTCTTTATAAGAAAGATTTTAATCACAATTTGCCTTAGATAGCATAACAATAGCAATAGCACTTACACTTATATACTGCTTCATAGTGCTTTACAGCCCCCTCTAAGCGGTTTACAGAGTCAGCATATTGCCCCCAACAATCTGGGTCCTCATTTTACCAACCTCGGAAGGATGGAAGGCTGAGTTAACCCAGAGCTGGTCAGGATCAAACTCCTGATAGTGGGCAAAGTCAGCCTGCAATAGTGCATTCTAACCACTGTGCCAGTACAGCTCAATAACAAGCATTGTATTTGCTATTTNTATTTAATTCCACTATGCTATTTTTTTTAACTTATGATAACATTTCCAGCTTTTAATAGCCTAATAGTTTCTTTTTCACCCCTTCATACTTTATATCTAATTTGCTTAGCATTAAAACCCAATTTTGTATGCCAATTTCACAAATTCACTCTTCAACTATGTCTATAGAAGTCTGGAAGACTTTTTCCCCCTGGAGCTATGCTGCCAGACAATGTCTGATGGTATTGGACAAAATGGACTAATGCCATTATAAGGCAGTTTCTATGTTCCATGGCTTGGTCTTGAGGAAAGATGTACTGAAGCTAATTGTTTCAAATTATTATGTTAATTATAATTAAGAGTAACTGTTAATACTTTGCATGCAGTTCTGTTCAATATCTGTTCTGACATACTGACTTTTTAGGCTCCCATTAAATTTAATTGCCTAATTAAAATGGATGTACCACTGTTTCTCCAAGATAGCTTCAGCAGCTATCTTGGGTCTTCCAACAGCTGCTTTAAATTTAGATATGTTCACATTATAATTCTCAATTGTTAAATGTCAACATTTTATTCTCTTACCAATTATAGTTACAAAAGAGTAACCACCAAAAATTAAAAAAATACTTGCCAATTTCTAGAACTTCCAAAGAAATGAGAAAACCACAGCTGTTCATAATAAAAGTAGCCAATACATTACATTTCAAAATTATGCTAAAAACAATCACAGGGTATATGTAGTAATTTTACAATTAAGAAAGTTTAAAAATACTGATGAAATAAGAGCTTGTGAACATTTTCAGGCCTTTGCTTGGATATCTTGAGCAACGTCTGTTTTGAATGCTTATGCTAAATATTCTCCAAATAATTTTTGGATAGGAAATGTTTCTAGGATATTTGCGAATTGATACCTAATTAAATTTGTGTTTAATTGTTAGTATCAGGCAGTTTTTCCAGATTTGATAGCTGGCATGCTGCAAAATGGTGTTTTGAATTTAATGACATTTATAGTAGCTGTGCATTGCTATAATCAGAGACTTCTTATGGGAAGCCAAGTTGCAAGACATCAATGTAATAATGGCTGGCAGTTGGCATTAAGTATCTGAGATATTAGAGATAATATATATAAAATCATAAGGACTGTAAAAAGCTTCAAATGGGTGATTTGATGCAATCAATAAATTTCAATTAAATCACTCCCATCTAAGCAAATTTACAAATAAAAATGGGTAGCTGTTTTGAAGCAATAAACTAAATTGGTGACTATGAAGCCTTCAGAAACATATTTAAAATTTCTGCTGTTTCTGAGATTCTAACAAACAATACACAATGTTGCATCTTAAATTTATACTTAGCACTGTTCTTTTGAAGTGCAAAGATAATATTGTTTTGATTTTTATTCACTATTTCAGTTCTTGGCTTTTTCATATGGCCAGCCTCAAGCTTTTTACCTTGCTCTCACTTATACTAATGAGACATTCTACTTCCATCCAGGTCCTGCTGAAAAATCCAGGGCTCAGCAAATGCTCCATACACTGAATATAGGGTGAACGCTGACCTTACTTTTAAATGCTGCACAATAGGGGAAGTTTAAATATCTTGACAAGAGGTTAGTTGAGAATTGTGCTCTAAGATGGGAAGTCATACAAATCTTTTAAATAAAGTCAAAGAAATAAAACACAGTAAGTCAGTGCTATGCTAACCCAAATATTGTCCCAATCTTTTACTGTTCTAAAGTGGGAGAGGGGTAGCAAGGCAATAAATGACATTTTCTCTGGTCCAGCTTCTTTCTTTGTGGCAATGCTGCCTTCTGCTGCTTTCAACTGATTCTTCTTAGTAAACACAGAGTAAACACCTAACTAGTAAACACCAAGTCACATTCCTGGCACAACTGATTCCTGTTGGTAATGAGAAGGTTCTATCCAGAGGAAGGACGGAGTTTGCTAATCCCTCATGGCATGCCACAAAACCCAGTGACCAGAGGCAGCCCCACCACCCATGCCCAAATTGAGTCCATTTTCATTCTTTGGCTCACAAAAGATCAAACTTGCCAAGGTGCCCTGCTTGGCACCCCATAGAGCAGACATGTCAAACACAAGGCCCGGGGGCCGGATGCAGCCCGCGAAGTGGTTTCAGGTGGCCCGCAAAGCCATCCTGGAAACCATGAGGGAATGGCCCCTGCTGCCTTGGCCCTGGCCCAGGCCAGCCGGGAGCCAATGTACAATTTTGTGGTGGCCATTTTGGCACTTGCCCCAGTGGACCATGCCTTGGCACTTGCCCCGGTCCCACCCCCTTCTGCCAGAGACCCTCAGATTTGTCCCATTCCTGCCCAGGCCCCCATAGGCACCCTTGACGTGAATGATGTAGAACTGGCCACGCCCACCCAGTAGACCACACCCACTCCATCCACACCCACCCAGTAGGCTGCACCCACTCTGGCCACACCCACCCGGCCTCCTGAGGGCAACCGCAATGCTGATGCGGCCCTCAGTGAAATTGAGTTTGACACCCCTGCCACAGAGGGAGACGAGAAGCCCTCCCAGAATGGGCCAAGATTACCAATAAGTTCTGTCAGCCTTTTGACCCCTAAAAACTAGTTATCAGAAATAACAAAGGACATACTCATGGTACCCTAAAAGCAGAAACATGGAAGGATTTACAGATACATACATTGGAGAAAAGGTTGGTTAAGTGGATTGAGTTGGTGGAGAAGGTGAAATTGATAGCTTTGATTAAAGAGACTTTGACTAATTTTTACCTACTTGGAACCACTTTTGGACTTGTGAGAAACTGAGACAAATAAAAATTTGATATTGGGATTTGATGAGTAGAATTATATAGGATTATAGAAATAATGTAGACTATTGTTAATTTTAGAGGAAGAGTTTGATGTTCTTTTTTATCTATATCTCTATCAAAGAAAGTCAAAAGTCATTCTTATTCTTTATTTTTTATTTTTTTTCACTTTCATCTTGCTTTATGTCTATTTTTCCCCTTCTTTTCAATTCTTTCCCTTCTTACCATTTACTTTTTACTTATTTTTTTAATTAAATAAACTTTCATAATAAAAACACTATCAGTTAGGCACTTCCCTCAGGCATTATCTAAAGCCCAATGGGTGGATGGATTAACCCAGTTCAAGAACATTAAACACATTAAAGAAATGAATTAAGTAATAAAATTAGGAAAACACCACCTAATGGCAGAAAACTGTCACTGACTATATGCACGGAGAATCATGGCTTGCTGAGATCTTTGATGACCTCTTCTCTTGTAATATGACTTGAAATTAGATGAAAACAATTTTGTATTGTGGACTGCTTCTATTATAAGAACAACAAAAAGTTTTCCCACTATTATATCCTTCAAAAATGTACAGAAGCAGAAGCCAGAAGGTTTCATTTAAGAAATAAACGACTCTTGTAGAGAAACTCAAATTACTTCCTTATAACTGTACCATAAACACAAGCTACCATATGATGCTGTATGGGAGAAGATGGATTTTATATGTCACCAAAGATGGCATTTAGATGCAGAGAAGGTTGACGTAGGAATTTTATTAAGATATTCATTAGGTTAGGATGGCCAAGAAAGTCATATTTGGTAGTTTTTTGTTAGGCATACATCTCATTCTTTCCTCATGCATTTCTCCCAGAGTTCACTCTACATGATTCTACAAATTTTACGTCTATACCAGTGATGGTGAACCTTTTTGAGACCAAGTGCCCAAACTGCAACCCAAAACCCACTTATGCATCGCCGGGTGCTGGGTGGGTATGGCCCATTGGCTGGCCATGGCCCATTGGCTGGGTGTTGCCAATTGGGTGGGCGTGGCTGCGGTGATAACGGCAGACTGGATGGGACTAAAAAGTTCAATCAATCAATTGCAACTTTGCAAGATCTTTTTTTTCCCGCGAGAAGTTGAAATTGACTGATTGATTGAACTTTTTTTTTTGTACACGGCGGCAGAGGCCTAAAGCAAAAAGGTTTTATAAACCCAGCTGAAGGCCTAGGACTGGGCGATGGCTCGCGTGCCCACAGAGAGGGCTCTGAGTGCCGCCTCTGGCACCCGTGCCATAGGTTCGCCACCTCTGGTCTATACTCTACCAGCCACAAAGACATATTGTGCTGGAAGCTGCTGAGGGAGAAGGAGAAAGAGGAGATGTCCTGTGCCAGACTTGCTTTACCTATTGTTCCAAGGAATTAAATGAACCATTGGCTTTTCAGGACAAAGCTTAGTTTTACCCAATTGTCTTATAAATCAAGGTTTTATTGCACTGTCACTTGCAATCTTACAACTTCAAATTTGTTTTGAAATAATTCATCTGGTTTAGGAACTCTGTTTGCAATATGCCAGATTAATGTATTAAAAAATAGCCATACTTTAAAAAAAACAAAAGACAAAACCCTGCAGTTTTTAAATTAAGTTTATCCAAGGGTGTAAAAATATCCTGCAAATTAGTGTTGACATTGTACTTTTATCTCAGAATCCTCTAAATGTATCTTGTAGTGAAGGAAATATAATAGAACTATTGCTAAAAATGGAACCAGGTTCAGCCATGACATCAGAGGGATTTTAGAGACAAATTAAAGTAAAAGTCAGAAAAATGTAAAGAATGTAAAAATTCCATCATCATATAATATCCAAAATGTATACAAAGAAAACCTGAGGATTTGTCCTTTCCATTAAAAATGTATTAATATTTCACAATCTCCTTAAAAAAAACTTAAGGGCATTAGCACAGTAAGCCTCTTAAGTAAATATATTAATCTTAAAATAATATTTATTTTTACATTTATTTGGCAGAAAGGGGTTCTGGAGGAATTTTTGTGTGTGTCTATGGGGGGGTATTTGAAATGTTCTAATCTTAAAACAGGGCTAATTTGAAAAGCAAAGAAATGTATAAACTCCACCAAAATGTGAACAAAATTTAACTGAATTGAAATAAAATGGCATTAGGTCTCTTTCTTTTCTTCTTGAGACTTGCTGCTCATGATTATGGACAAGATGCAGTTCATTTCTGGGGCTTAATCAGCCTATTTGTCTGGGGCAGTTTGGTTGGAATGGGGCAAAATAAGAAGACTTCCTTTTTGTATTTAAAAAAAATGTTTTAAGGAATGATTGAGAGCTGGAAACATGAAGGACGTACCTGTATACCTATCTACTAATGCTGCAAGTGTGAAATAAAATTAATGCTGCCAACCTAATGGACAATATCCATTGGCAAGACTCGATGGATACACTGACATCTGTATAGCAATCCATGCTTTAGTCTATAATTGGGACCCTGAGGCTTATCTTGATGCCATATTTAAAAAAGTCCTTTGGAGCTGGTTTTTATTAATGAATGCTCTGGAGTCCTATATGGCTAGCAGGCATGAGCCTTTGTCTTCATGCTTTTGGTATAAATGTAGAAAATAAGGAAGAGGATAGGTGTGATACCATTCTATACAAATGGCAGAAAAAAGGAGAAAAGTGAAAGTAAAAGTTATTTTGCAGGATCGAGGAATTTGGGCTGAGAGTAAGGCTAATTTGAAATCTAGACAAGGACTGGTCAATCTGGCAGACCATTTGTAACCCCTGGAAACTCTCCAAAGTAGGCAAGTTTTCTTCTTTGTCACAGAATGCAAAATTACAACAAAATCCAACTCCATTTTCAAAATTTCCCAATGTGATATTGTGAAATTGCACTGGTCTGGAGCTGGTCCCAAACCAGCTATAACCTTTCTCTGGAGATGCCCTTAGGATTTCAAGCTTGATGCTTAAACTACCATTAAACATGCATTGACAGAGTTTTGCTATGACTCTGCTTTTATGTGAATACCAATGTATTTTCTATTGCCTTATTATATTTACGAAACATAATCCTTGGATTCTTTTTTTAGCTTTTTTTTTCTACAACGATTTTCATGTAAAGAACAATAAAGACTCCAGGCTTCAAATGTCTGGTCAATCATAAAAAAGGAAAGTATAAAAAGGTCTAATGTATTTTATAATCAGGAATTCTTGAAAGCACACATAGCAGAGCAAATGCTAAAATTTTAAGGCAGTTAGCAATGGCCAAGCTTCCTCCAATTTACATAAAAGTAATAAAGTCCAAGATGGTCAGAGAGAAATGAATTATCCTGAAGTGCTAAACCCTTGTTTAACCCTTGTTAAACTCTAAGGGCACTTACTGTTATAGAACTGATCAGATTCCCTTGTCCTGATTGAAGAAGATATTTATTCTGGTTTCTCATCAAATAGTACAGACTTTAGCAATAACACTGAGAAATAAGCATTTTATGTTCTCTCTATAGTGCCAATGAACTATGCTGGAAAAATTAAATCATGATTCTGAAATTCTTGTATCATGTTGAACAAAGCATGTTGAAAATTTCCAGTCACATGTCAGCTTTCATTTTAGCACTTGGGTAGAAATGGGAGATAGAATTTGAGACTGTAATCCAATATGATGTTGGATTACAATCCCAATCTGCCCCAGATAGCATCCAGGATGATGAAAGTAGGAGTTCAGCTAAAATGAATAGGTCTCTATTCCTGGGAACATACCGAATATATTTGTTCAAGATCACAGTGTAGGAATTGGCTCTTAGAGTAGGCTATTCTTTCTATGATTACACAGAAAACCTGCTAAACAAGGGCATCAGTGGATATTTTTTGGGAAAGATGTCAGAAAGTTATTTAAAAACCTAAAGTACTGCAGTTGCAATTTGTTTTAAAAAGCCATTAATCATTTGAAAATGTGCAGATCTATGCAGCTAGAAAGATAATAACTCAAACTAATTGAACAGCTGTTCACAATTCCATATTTTCAGTCATGCAATAGAGTGTTTTTTAAATCCCACCAATTTCCTGCCTGCAAACTTCTTGTCTCCATGAGATTTCATCGCAAAATAACAACTTAACTATTTAGAAATTATATTATTGGTCTCATTAATAATACTGAACTTCTTTATCTCTTTGGCTTCTGTTTTCTTCTTTTCTCAGCTGTATACTTCTGTGGCATTTAAAAACACATATGGCTGACACATCTTCACTCCTAGGTAGGTTTTGTCTTTTTCCATCTTCAAAGTGATACTGAAACCATTCTCAGCAGTAAGACATGCAGCATAAAATTGAAGCCCATTATATTCAGTCATATGTGGAAGCTGTAGTCATTCAAAAGAACTGTCATAACAGTTGTCTAAAAAGAAAAGGAAATTGGTAGAAATTGGCATCAGGGAAAATGGGTTGGAAAGTACTTTTGTATATCTCTTGAGTGAATCAAATGTCACAATAAAATGCTGAACTGCTTAGTAGATTGGCTTATGGCTCACTATTCGTTATTATGCATTGATTGGTTGCTTCTCTGCATTCAATATTTTTCATTAAGATATTCAACTGGCTTTGTTCTCACCTATTTTAGAACGCAGCTGGGAAAACCTAGTTTTATATTGTCATTTTACACCATTCATTCCATCTATTTACCTCAGTCAATCAATCTGGCTCAGCCTTCTATTTGTCTTTCTACAGTTAAGTATTGATTCTCTACAAACAGTTGGCTTTTCAAGCTGTAACTACTGATAAAGTTTAAATTTGATTTATCTGAAAGGAAGATCAGATGCAGATTTTGATGACTGTATAGATATACAGGTGACCACATGTGAAATTTAAATACATGTTGGATTTCCTGAATCTCAAGTTTTTTTGAAGCCTAAATAAGATGGGGTAATAGTAACTAATATACTGTGCAGGTGTATGCTTACCATTTACAGCAGACATGTCAAACACAAGACTTGGGGGCCAGATGCAGCCCGCGATGTGGTTTCATGTGGCCCGCGAAGCCTTCCTGGAAACAGTGAGGGAATGGCCCCTGCTGCCTTGGCCCCAGCCTAGGCCACCCGGGAGCCAATGTACAATTTTGTGGTGGCCATCTATGCTGAAATGCATTCAGTCTTAGCTCCACAAGGCCGTTTGGAAACAGTGAGGGACCGGCCCCTGCCGCATTGGCCCCACCTCCTGGGGAGGTGTCACCCTTTGTAAGGAATGAAGAAATGCACCATCTCCTGGAAGTGGCCAGCAAATGGCCCTCGCCTACTTCACATATCCAGCTTGATGGGCTCTGGGGGAGGGGTTTCAGCAGGCAGAGGCTGAGCCAGACGGCACGAATCCAAAAAGAAACACACCACCGCTCAGCCCCCAGCCTGCCTGATTTCAGCAGGCAGCAAAGTGCAAAGCTGGCGAGCTTTGCACTGCCCGGCTCAGCCTCTCCGTGCTGTGAGGAGAGCGCACCACTGCCTGCCAAAAGCGGGCAGGCTGGGGGATGGGTGGCGTCGCGCTTCTTTTTGGATTCACGCTGCCTGGCTCCAGGAAGTCCGCGGCACCATCCAGCCCCCCCTTGCATGGCCTGAGAGGAACAGTGAGGCTCTTCCAGTGGACCATGCCTTGGCACTTGCCCCAATCCCATCCCCCTCTGCCAGAGACCCTCAGATCTGTCCCACTCCTGCCCAGACCCCCAAAGGCACCCTTGACGTGAATGATGAAGAGCTGGCCACGCCCACCCAGTAGGCCACACCCACTCCAGCCATGACCACCCAGTATGCCACACCCACCCTGGCCACACCTACCTGGCCCCCCGAGGATAACCGCAATGCTGATGTGGCCCTCAATGAGATTGAGTTTGACACCCCTGATTTACAGGCAGGAAATATTAGAAGGACTTTTTTTTAAAAAAAAATAACTAGGTGAGAAACCTAAGTGATGTTTCTGCTGGTAGCAAGACACAGTTGCATTTATTGTTTTTGGCTTGGCAAAGTTAATGCAATGAGAATTTTTTAAAAAAATCCTGGCTGCACACCACCAATTAATTTTTGATCAAGAAAGTTCATTGTTACTGTCTGAAGTACATGAGAACATGGCTGGATTTTACCTGTCTGCACTCTCTTTAGGGCTTCCTTCTTGAGAATATTCCTTATGGGGACAGCATAATATGTGATGTTTTACTTCTTTGCACAGCAGACAAATTGTCAGTCTCCATAAAGCAAGTAATACACATGTGACATATATCTTAGTGTTTTAGGCTACAGAATGAAGCTTTATCTTTTCTCTTTCACCTATTGCTCCATGGAGGTAAATAGGTATGTGCATGTGTGTGGTGGTAGGTGTGAAGCATTTACTAAACCATTCCAATTCCAAAATATCTTGTTTTGTGAATGACCCACTTAAATGTAGTTCTTTTCATAGGAACAATAGTGTTATCATAGATTTAATTCATGACTTTCTAAGGTAGGCCTAGATAAAACCTCATTTTGGAATGTGGAAAGCTATCTGCCAACAATATTTAAAGAATCCTATGGCACAGACAAACCCCCAAGTGGCCTCAAAAGCTCTCAGAGACCAGTTGACTGCAAAGAAATATGATCCTTCCATTCCCACTCCACCACTATCTTTTCACAACCTATCCTTCCATTCCCCCCACCATCCAGTATCAACTGTCAGTACCTGTCCTTCTATCTCAGTGTTTCTCAACCTTGACAATTTTAAGGCATGTGGACTTCAACTCCCAGAATTCCACATGCCTTAAAATTGTCAAGGTTGAGAAACACTGTTTATCTCCTCATCTTCATCAGAACTAATGAAGCTTCTTAGATGAGAAGAAGAGGGAGTCAAGCTATTCTCCAAGGCGCCTGAAGGCAGGACGAGAAGCAATGGGTGGAAACTGATCAAGGAGAGAAGCAACTTAGAACTAAGGAGAAACTTCCTGAATGTTAGAACAATTAACCAATGGAACAACCTGCCTCCAGAAGTGGTGAATNATTATTAAATGTTTTCTTCTTCTTCATCAAGGAAAAAAAACCCAATCCAGTTGCCTTTTGAAGAAGAAGAAAAAAAAGCATCTTTAAGAAAACTATGACCTGGATGACTGAGAATCTCCACAGACAAATACTATGGTATCTTTGTCAACTGATATAAGGATAGACAGTCAGTCAGGTGTACTTGGTGTGTCAGTGGAAGGAACTGAGTGGATGAGATGCTCCTGAAACACTCCAGAGCATTTTGGGAAAGGATGATATTGTCCTCCTGTTTGTCTTGTTGGCTGCTATTCTATTAACAGAAGATTAGTATTGGATTCTTTCTTACATGTTTTCCATTTTGTGAGATTTAACTGAAAAAAAAATAATATAAAAGGAGGAAAAACATGAAGACACTGGAGAGGGAAAAGTCAGAATCTTTCCTGAGTCCCTTTTTTCTTCCTCTTCCTTATTATTTAGGTGTGAAATATGAGAAACAGAGTTTACTGACTTCTACTGGTAAACTGGATTTTTGCAGCTCAGATTTGCTAACTTTTTATGTAACACTTAAAATAATAATCTGCAATCGAGACTCTGAACATATATTTTTAATTGCCAATGTTATTATTACTTTTTAATATCCTCCCTAGGAACTCTAATTGGTCTCTTCTGTTATGGCTCTAGAAGTTTCTCTAAGCTGTTTATTAACTTTATTTTCCCCCTAGTTTTATATTTTCATTTTTTCTATTTTTACTCTGTTTATATATTCATTTCATTTTTAACATTTCATTGAAAGTTGCATTTTATATGCTTGTTGTAAAAGGTGCAACTAATATATGCAATATGTATAATATTTATCACTATCACTTGACTTTAATGCTTGGCGAGAATAACGCAGATGGCTCTCTGTCATTATAAGGTACATTTCTCTATCTAAGTCATTCCTACGACCATTTTGAATATAGTATGCTTGCTCATAACAATGAGGGCAATAGTTCCAGGTGCTTCAGGTAATGTAGTAAAAGTGACAGGTTCTTATATGAATCTTTTCATGATCTAGGGTTCTTTCTAGGGTTATTTTCTAGACGATTTGGGGGGAAATTCATTGTGTCTATGTAGATTGCTAATATACTAATCATTCTAGATAAAATGACCATTCAGATTCCATCCAGATCTGAATCTACAGAAATAGCTTAGTCAGTTAAAATCAGTTGTCATAAACTGACAATTTCATTAAATTGCAATCATTTGGAGCAGTACGTGTAGGATCCACTGGTTGAATCTGATGAATGTCATCAAAAGTGGAACCATCTGTAATTATGTATTTTTCCAAAAATCATAGGTGAAGTAGATATTGTAATGGTATTATCATAAATTCTGACTTCAATGATATAAAAGTGTTTTCTAAATCTATATTTATGAGAAGATTGGTCTCAGATGGTGTACCCCATATAGGCACCACACATTTCACTGTACATCTTGCCATGTACATCTTTCTTGAACATCCAGTCATCCAGCGCTAGCAGTGTTTCCATCTACTTTGAAATGTTACTCTATTGTGTCTTCGCTCATTTGTCATGCAGTTAATACAGCTTTGGAAGATATAGCTTTTGCACGTGAACAGTATAATTTCTTGCAAAAAGCATAGCATTTGTATATTGGGACCTGCCAACTCATCAGTATATTTTGAGGCTTGCTTTATCTGGATGACTTTGCTTCCTGAGTTTATTTTATTTGGTCACAATAATATGCAGGAATTTTGAAGTAGCTATTGAGAATAAGGAGGAAAAACATCTTTCCTGTACATAGAAAGTCTTAAAGTCTTGTGGAGAAGTAAACAGCAGGAGTGGAAGAACACTGTAATTTATATTTAATGATGAAAACAGCCTTATGTGTGAGTATACCGAATCAATGCTCAGGGAAAGAAAAGCAAATCTGAGGTACATTTTATAACACCTGCTGACAATACAAGGTAGAAGGATGCTAAAAGATGATCAATGTTGCAGAGTGCTGTGGCAGGCAAAGAAAATAAACAAGCAACCAAGGCCAAGAAGAGTAGATAAAACTGCATTTTCTCTTCCTAAGCAACTATAATAATTATGGGATAAGCCTGTAGGATCAACATGGCTTGCATATACTATGCCTTCTGGTGGCTACTCCATGAAACCTGGAATGGTTGCTATTTGTCCAAAAGTGTTTATTACAAGCCATTTTGAATGATAATGTGGCCAAAAGAGCAACTATAATTGGGAAACCACTACCTACTTGTGGGCAAGACTTCCTGTAATTACTACTTAAGCACACATACATGGATACTGATATCAAATACTTTAGATTAAATTAAAGGAGAACATTTACATTTAATTTACTAATATACAATGGAGCAAAATATTTTAACAATAGATTAAAGGATATTTTTGAACAATGGACCCAGAAATTAATTTCAAGACTAACTGCTTCTATAGATAGACTATATTTAAAAGATGTTATGGAAGAGGCACACATTTTACTGGATGAAACTGAGATTTATATAAAAATAGAATTATACATTACAGGCTACAGAAATGACATGGAAAAAGATTCTACACTGGACATACAACATAAATTGGCTGATGACCATCTAAAATATGGTAAGTCTTAATAATTAAAAGAGATATACAAATACTAAATCAAAAGAGTGACTTGGGCAACTTTCCTATATTGGATCTACAAAACAATCTTGTTAAAGTTTTGGAGATTTTGTGAGAAAAGGTAAAGAAAAAAAAGAAATTAAATTCTAAGACAATATTTGAAGGAACTAAATATTAACATTGTTAAAAATAAAAGAAGGAATATAAAGTTGGTTTATTTGATCAAGTTAAAGTAGCTTTGATGTTATCACTGTTAATCTTTTAATAGACTGCTGATTAGGATTGTGCAACAAGGATTTGTTTATACATGATAAATTGGATATGGAAAGAAGCGATGATTTGTTGCATTTTAAGAGAAGGTGATAAAATTGTTTAGAATAGTGATGAAGGGGGAAGTTATTTCTTTATACTTTTTTTACTATATTCTTTTTCCTTTTTTCTACTTTTTGTTTCTTGCACTTTCTATTTCTTCTTTTTATTTTTTTATTGTTTAGAACGTATTAGTTTTTATCTTTTTAATTGTATTTTTTAATAAAATTGCTATAAAAAAGATCAAGCAACTTTTTCTTGGATATAAAAATGTTAATTCTCATTTAAAATTAAACAATAAAACTCACTTCTGATGTTGCTGCAGTGGCAATTATTATTTATCATATGCTTTTGATGTTTTGCAGTAGAATATTCATGCAGAAGCCTTTTAGTGAATTTTTATTACATATCTTTCCTTTCAACTGAGGCAGATATGTAGGACTTGCTAAAAAATTGAATTTAATTGCCCCTGATCATTTTGTAAAACAGGAAAACTAAATTTTTAATTTCTCTACAGTGTAGATATTGATTCCAGGGGTGATGGTATGCAAAATTTGTAAGTAATCCCTTGTTTTCCCATTAAGACATTTTTTTCTTAAATATAAATGGTTAGTAGGATCAGAAGGCAATACCATAGTTTGAAAAGTATTTGGACACTATGTTATCTGTTTAGTAATCTTAAGCATACCAAGCAAATGATTGTTGAGGAACTTTTTTCTGTCCTTTTGCAAGGACATTTTATAAAGTCACATCGGCTTGTCATGCATTTACTGGCATTTGGATTGCTAAGTTTTCTATCTTAATCATAGTAATTAGCAGTTGGTGAGTTGTGTCTACATTAGTTTTGTCTGCTTGACACCTCGTAGCCTTGAATGCATGCATGTATCCACACAAACATACAAAATATAATTGCACAGCCTAAGAGGAACTCTTAATCTTCCAGGCTTCAGATCCCAGCACCTTGATGGCCAATTCAGAAGGCTGCAGGAAAATATTCCATCTTTTTTTTTTTTAGTTGGAACACATCAAACCTGAAAAGCTCGATTCAAAACCTTTTATTAAACCTGTGATCAAACAGAATATAATATATGATATTTTATTATATATTCAGACATATAATTTTAGTCCAGTTGAACAATTAAGTGCCCATTCATACTTAGAATCCACAAAGAATGAATATGTCAATAAATTATTCTCTGCTCTCCCAGCAAAAGTATTTTCCTTCAGTTTCACTAACAAAACAAATATCTTTTTCCTAGTTGGGCATTGTTCAAAGATTATAGGAATATGGATATTCCTTCCTTCTATCCTGTGAAGAGCCAGACAATATAACTTTAGTCTCTAGTTCAGCATTTTTTAATCTTGAAAACTCTAAAATGTTTGAACTTCAGCTCACAGAATTGTGCATCAAATAAAACCTTCCAAGTGACTTTTAACCAAGTATATATCTTTTTTTAAAAAAAATAGTCCAGTTGCAAGATTTATTGATTAAACTGAGATGGAGGGAAAGATAAGTGGTTTTGAAAACACTTAAGATACTGATAGGTGGCACTCATATAACAGTAGGCAGAATTAAACAACTTTGGTTCTTATCTACTTAAAAATTAAAAGATTTGCAGACTGACAAGAAGTAGATGGAGAGTGTAAGAACTTTTTTTACTGATAAGTTCTACAAATGAGTAAAATCAGCTATGCCAACTCAAAACTCTGGGAATTGTAATCCCTGAACATCTGGAAGGTATCAGAGATCATTTTAAGTTGTGCCAATACGCCTAGCAAATATTTATAACACTGGCATATTTCTTTACAAACAGAAGGAAAAACATAGGGGTTTTTTTGTTGTATAAAATTTCCAAATTCAATGCCTGTCATCTTTTTTATATAGTACCAGAAATTGATCATGTCTGCAGTGTAGTGTTACAATGAAGCTTTGGGCTTAGATAGGAAGCAAATGAAATAAAGAAACTAAAAGGAAGAAAACAAGCCATATAATTCTGAAATTAATGCAGAGATGTAAAGCCTTGGTGGTGAAGCGAGAAAGATCAGTGACAAAGTTTCATAGCTTCTTCTAAAATATGTACATATTTCAGTGTTCTGCACATCTTGATGTCACTACATTCAACCTACTGTGAACAGAACATGATGTAAGATGTGCTACATATTATAATGGGCCATATATGGAAGGTCATGATATGCAACCTAAGACTTTCCCCAAACTTTGCATACAGCCCCCAGAGATCTCTAAAAATGTTTAATTGAATTATATTTTTTAATGCGACAGCAGCAAACAATAATTAACTAAATAATTTTGGAGCAGGCCTATTAACGATATTTAATTACCCTTAAATGAAATATAATCTAGTTATTATTTTTTGGCATGAGGTCTCTGGCATGCCATTCAGAGGCATCTTGAGTCTGGGCTGTGAAAATGAAGTTAATAGATTTTGGAGCCTGAATTTGCTGGGGAATGTCATCCTGTTTGTTTAGACTGCTGGCTGACATTTTCCCTTCTCACTGTGTGATAAACTGTTGTCAAAAATATTGTAGGTCTTTAGTTTCATCGCCTTTCTCCAAAGACTCTCAGTGTAGAAAGATTCCTTTGAACATCCCGTTATGTGGAAAGGGGAAGAGGATGATAATGAGGGTGATTTTTAGCATACATCCCACATTGTTTTCTGTTATATATTTATGGACTGAATAAGCAGCAGTGCATAACCGCCTAGGCTACAGGAATAATCCAGTGTCTAAACATTATTTACCATCTCATGTCGCTACATCAATGCTGAGCCCCAGACAGGGCTGACCTTGTATAATATTGGAATATGCCAATTAGAATTTCACCACTGTGTTCTGTATGAAATCTGTCCTTTTTCAACTGGATCGCCTTTATGCATTGATGTTTAGCACAAAAAGGCAGATATTAATAGCCTTTTACCAGCCATTGAAAACTATCAAGTAAAGGTAATCTGAAATGGCATTTTCTACCCCTTGGAGGCAAGAAGTAAATAAAAACTGTAATGCATGCCCTAAAATAGGCTTCAGAATATTTAAGAAACACCCCCAAGACAGAAACAAAGAAAACCTAGCCCCATCCATAAGCCTATAATGATCTTGCTCCATTTGATTTTAGCTCTGCCCAATTGCAGTGCTTTGCATTTCAAAAAGCATTACATATAGTCCTCAGCTATCAAAAGGATATGCAGTACTTTGATTTACTCATACCAAAGAATTCATGTTGAATTCCCACTATCTGCAGGACTGGAACAGGTTGAATATTCTGAAACTAAGGATAACCATTCTCTGTCTTTCTGGGAGTGTTCTTCTATAACACCCGCTATTCCTAACATTCAGACACCTGATAGTTCATTGAGATTCTGTTTAGCATGTTACTCCTGAATGTCAGACATTTGCCTTTGCAGTTCCCTTGTGTCCATAATTAGTGTTGTTCTTCTGGAAAAGAAATTGTCAAGCAGACATTCTGCAATGGAACTAAGAGGCCTGGAACCTGTTTTCAGTGGAAATGGTAGTTGCAGCAGATCATTAGATTGCTTCCAAAAAGGGTTCCTTTAACAAGGAAGGAGATAGGTGTGCCAATAAAATTGGCAGTGAAAGTATCAGCTTGTTGCATTTTGTGGCTACAACCAAATGCTAAAAGGAAAAGAACAACTTGAATTCCTTTTGTCTTCCTGGACAGATAAATTCATTATTCAGCACCATCCTTTACAGTTGACATTCCTTAAGATGGGGGAAAAATATAAAATGACTAAGCTGGCATCATTAAGCAGAGGAACTGATTCTGTACACCTACCCTGCAAATAAACTTCACTTCACTGAGAGTGAATTAACTCCAGATGACAAAAATAGGAAGCTCAAGTATTAGATATGTTTGCCACCATGAGTCGACCAAAAATATGTATTAAAAAGATGAGATAAAAATACAAACCAATAATAAGACATTACAAAGTAGCAACAATGGTGCATTGGAATATCTGCAAGAAATACCATAACTAGTGGGACCACAAAATAGACAAAGTAATAGAAACTTAAATTAAAGTGCACCAGGACTTTAGAATTCAAACAGACAACTATCTGCCACACAATACCCCAGATATATCAACTGTTGATAAGAAAGACAAAATAATCTGGATAATATACATTGCAGTATCTGGAGAAGCAGAATGAAAAGAAAGAAATGGATAAAATCATAAAATACAAAGATCTGCAAATATAAGTTATAAGGGCAGTGGCAAAAGAAAGCATAGATTGTACTGATAGTAATAAGCACCTTGGATGCAATCCCAAAACATCTGGAGCTTCACTTCAACACCATCATCACTGACAAAATTAGTCAACGCAGGTTTACTTGGAACATCTTACTTCCTGCAAGAATACCTTTAACATAATCAAACATCAACATCTATCCCAGGTCCTTGGGAAGGACTCAATAAGTGAACAAAAGTGCCAAATCATCTAAATATCTGGCTGACCATCCAATCAACAACAACAATGACTTAATAGGTAGACAATAAGTAGGCAAAAATGCCAAATCTAATCTAAACATCTGAGTATGTGACCAACCTCCCTATAAGGAACAGTTTCTTCCTTGTGGGTTTAATTGAAGAGTGAAAAATGATAGAAATGATTGTATGATCAAACCCAAATTTAAAAATCCTTTCATTAGTAAAGAAGTACAAAACCACCAGGCTCGACCTGTGAGGAATTCATTGAAAGAATTTTTTTAAAAAGACATTCTGAAAGCAAATTCTTTTGTATGAAATGGAATGAGAACTGGTAGGAAAAAAACATAATGTTGTAGAGATTTTATCCAGCTTTAATGTGAGAGTTTCAAAAATGTCATGATGGAGCTTGTGAAATCAAAGTCCCATCCATTTTCTATATGTGTAACAATGCCCACGGATTTAGTACTAGTATAAGCAAACAGAATCACAGCCACAATGCAATTGATAAAGCCAACCACGTTTTTGGCAAATATGTTGGTAGGACTGGGTCTATCTCCGACTTGTATTTAACAAGAGCATGAGCAGATCCTGGCAATATTCATTTTCCACCTTGGTGCCTTTACCTTCTTCCCAGTCTGTAAACTGTACTGATATTAAGCATCATCAACTGCCCCCTGGACCTTTTTTCCAACATCTATTAGGGATAAGTTCAGTTTGTAAAACCTTCATTGCCTTGGATGGGAATCAGGTGTTTGCAGCAACTGAGACAGATGGGGAGGAGGTAAGAGAGTTTTTTTTGGGGGTGGGTGGGAAATAAACACCTACATACAGATTAATAATGCAGATGGATTTCTGAAAAGGTGACTTTAAACCAGTGTTTCTCAACTTCATCAACTTTAATATGTGTGGACTTCAATTCCCAGAATTCCTCCTGCCACAAGATTAAAATCCACACATCTTAAAGTTGCTGAAGTTGATAAACACTGGCAATAAATAGATGAATGTATTAGTAGGTGTGGAAGGCTGTAGAAAAAAACCTTAAACAGAGTGCAGCGAACAATTTAGAGATGGGTGAGCAGTCTTATATTGAGTCCACAAATCTTAAAGTTACTGAGGCCGAGCAACTGTGTTCCAAATGATGTATTTGAATGAATGGCCCTGAGAACCTGAACTAAAAAATGAAAGACATATCTACAAGAAACATACTGCCTATAAAATATAGATACTTGTTACCTTTATTCTTTTAAAAAAAACACATATTCTTCTTCTTCTGAAAGATAGAAATTCTTTTATTTTTGAAATGCTATTTTCTTTTCTTTCTGCCCTCTGTAATTCTGCAAAACAATTGCTTATGTTTCAGCTACACAAAGAAAACAATGACAACAATAAAAAATCCATAGCCACAAGAGTACACCTACCTCTAAAGCAATATCTGAGTGTATATTTGTTCTTCCCATCTGTTTCTTTCTTTTAGCCAGTTTCCAATCCATGAGAGGCTCAGTCCTCATAACATACCACAAATCTTACTTAAATGCTTTGTTGAAGGACTTGTCAAAAGCCTTTCCAATGTCCTCACTCTTTCTTCATTTTCCCTCTCCCTCGCTTCCCGGGCAGGGCAGGGCAGAGAGCAAATTGGATAACATGAGGGGAGTGTCTGGGCTGCTCACAGGTAACACTAGGTAGGGACAATGGTGGGGGCCCAGAGCAGCTCTTCTCCATCCTCCCTCACCCTCCCTCCTCAGTTCTAAAAGACAGAAGGGAGAGATCCTGCCTGGGCTGTGGACAGTGGCAATTAAAAGCTTAGATGGCCCTTAATAGACATTGAGGAAGAGATATGATTAAACAAAGGACCATCATGAGAAGTGATGGTCTCTGGCTACAAACAGTGTCGCCACCACCTGTATCAATGAAGCATAATGTTAGATGAATTCACTGAACCTATATAGCTTTCTGATGATGTTTCCTGCCCTTTCCTGTCACTGTCTAACAGCTTTCTGTCAACTAGCAAAATACTGCAGAGCATTCTTTTCTTTGCAATTCATACACACATCACAATGACACAGGGGCAGAGCACTTTCTACTTTTTGTTATGAATGTGTGCTCTTTTGAATGTTCTAAATGTAATGAAATATTTCAGTTTGGCATTTTGGATAAGTTAACCTGTGCTATTTCTCGCCGAAATTGCTCCAGGATCTCTGGGTAAAATGCTACAATGCACTTCTCTTTTCAGTCAATTTCAGTAAGCAGCACATTATTCTCTGATAAACTACTCTCTGCTTCTTTTCTCTCAACTCTCACTTATACACATAAAGATGAGTTTTAGATTGTTGTGGTGATTTTAAACTCATGTTACCAAATTTGGGTTGCAAAAATCTGGACAATTTAGAAATGCCTGTATGTTTTTGTTTCCATTTAATAATCTGGAATGCAGCCCATGTCTGGTAGCTGGAGCCTTCAAGTCATGTCCCATCTTGAGACATGGGGAGAGGGGACTCTCCATGTGCTGCCCTTCAAGGGACATATAATCTAGCATGTTGTCAAGAAACAAAGCACTTATTCCATGACTCTCAACAATACCCAGCAGCTGAGCAGAGCAACAAACCATGATGATGCCAAAATGACAACATCTGTGCAATGATGTAATCATGATGTCCATATGTACTGGAGTCACTAATCAGTGTTTCTCAACCTTGGCAACTTTACGATGTGTGGACTTCAACTCCCAAAATTCTCCAGCTAGCAACGCTAGCTGGAGAATTCTGGGAGTTGAAGTCCACACATCGTAAAGTTGCCAAAGTTGAGAAACACTGCACATACTGGGTCACTGCATATATGTCATCACCTGCTCCCCCTTTCCCTCTGTATTCCCTCATGGAACATAGCATTTTTCTTTCTCAGTCTCTGCAGCAGCCTCCTTGCCATTATTGTTTGCACATCCTGCCTGGCTCCTCTTCCATTGCCTGCTTGCTTTCACACATCACAAATAGAGCATGTGCCGAATGGGGAATGAAACAAAGCAGCACAAGAGATTGGCAGAGCAGGAGCAGACAGGAGATGGTTGAGGTGGAGGGCCAAATGTGAAAAGAGGTGGAATGAGGTTAGGAGGGTCCATTTTTGGGGGGGGGGAGGGTTAGGAATACTTTTTTTGATCCTCAATCCAACTGCTTAAACTGAGACTCCCTTGAAATGGACCTTGACAAACTTAATAAAGGCAAAACAGGGATTGGATTGAAAGCAGCAAAT
Organism: Protobothrops mucrosquamatus; assembly: GCF_001527695.2. NCBI lineage: Eukaryota > Metazoa > Chordata > Lepidosauria > Squamata > Viperidae > Protobothrops > Protobothrops mucrosquamatus. The sequence continues at coordinate 164,901 of NW_015386943.1, forward strand.
ATCATTTGATATAGCTTTCTGCAAATTCAAGGATGGATAGAGTGCATTTTAACTCATTTGTGGGGAAAAGTGCCTGATATATTACTAGCCTTCTGCTCATCTGTGAGGAAATGTTGGTATTGGTCACTATATGTCAAGTATGATAAGATTAGCTTTGATTCCAGTAGAATTGTTGGGTAGAATCATAGGATAAACAGGATGTTTGACAATCTGCATTAATGAGTGCTGCTACATGCATTTTGGACTTAATTTGTAAAAACGTTTGGGCACTTTCTACAATGCATTGCTATTTAAGGGAACTCGCTAATTAAAAGTGATCCATATAGTGATATCATACTTCACAGATGTTAAAGAATTCAGTGTGTTTCCTTTCTGATGTGATCTGGTAGAAAGATTCTTGATCTTAAACAGTCTGGCATCAGACATCTCAAAAATCAAAGACTATATGTAATAACTTCATGAAAATGTATATATTTATTTGTATCTTGCATTTATTATTTTTACAAATAACTCAAGGTGAGGAACATATTCCATACACTTTCCGCTTCCTATTTTCCCCACAACAACCCTGTGAAGTGTGTTGGGCTGAGAGAGAGTGACAGTAACCCAGCTGGCTTTTATAGCTAAGACAGGACTTGAACTCAGGTCTCCTGGTTTCTAGCCTGGCGCCTTAACCACTAGACCAAATCGTATCTAATCTTTCTTTATTGCACTATATGAAAGCCTCAATTGACCAAAGCTAGGATAAATGGTGGAAATCAATATTATGGGTCCACCTGGTGATACCCATAGTTTACGGAAGATTGCAACGTGGAATGTAAGAGTAGTAATCGGTAAAGCATGAATGGACAAATAAAAGGGAAAATCAGATGAAATTAACAACAAGAAAGATGTAGGAAATGAAGATGTAAGTTTAATTATGAATGAAAAGCTGAAATGCCTGTTATAAAGTATGTATTGCATTATCTAAACAGTTATGGATCCATTATGAATATAGGAATATATTGATTGGTGCTAATTGCATGTTACATATTGGAGATAAAAACTGTGTATCTTTCTGAATGAAGTAATACAGAAGGAAAAGTAATTCTGTTATGTGCTAACATCAGATGTTCTTGCTTTGACAACAGATGGAAATGTAGCCATCTTTTCTCTTTCTCTTTTAGAATTAGTTGATGCTGGGAGTGGGGATGTGGATGGGAGTCCAGTTAGTCATAACAATAATAACTCAGCCATCCAAGGTTATTGCGCCCAGAGAGCTGGAGAGCAGGAGAAAGCCCACACTTCAAGCTAATTGGGGAATGTGATTTATGACAGTTAATTGGAGGAGGAATTGTGCTTTGCTACTTTGTGCCCAGGGGAGGGGAATTCAGTTTTTGGCTTTAACTATGTAGTGCCGATACTTTGTTTCTTGAATAAAAGATTCTTTAAGGTAAACAATGCCTCAAAGTTCTTTTGAAGAGTTTCATCTGTCGGAACCATGACAACATGAATGGATGATGTGGGAAAAAATAAAGGAGAACTTGTGAGTATCTGTGAGTATCTGATTAGACAAAAGTATATTTCTTTTAAATATGTCATTTAAGTCTATTCATATGTACAGATGGAAAAATAATATGGATGAAAAAAGTGAAGTGATCATGATAAATGCTGGCATTTGTTCAGTCAACTCAAGAGCTGGAGGGAAGCACATTAATGTGGCCATGAAGAACAGCTGAAAGAGAAAGAAAGAAATGAAAGTAATAGAGAAAAGTGTAGGAATTGCAGAAAAGAAAAGATAAATCCTTTATGGATAAATCCTTTATTACAAGATAATTTATTTATAAAGGATTTATTAATCCTTTATTAAAAGATAGATTAAATAAGGAGGTGGAAGCTGCTTACAGCAGAGTGAAAATCAATATGGTTACAAAGTGCCACCAAAGTATGTGGCATTATGCAAATTGGATAATACAAAGCAGGATGCATAGAGAAAATTTGAAATAAAAAGTGAGAGATGCATAGCATAATAATGAAATAAAAAGAGTGTAGATGAGAATAAATGCTGCAAATATGATTTTTTTACTTTCTTCAAATAAGAAAACGCTGCAACAACTGTGGATGAGACAAACATATGCAACAGGAGAAATATTAAAATATGAACATGGCTTATACTTGTAAGGTGGCTGTGCAACTTAATGTATCTGTGTGAAGATTACATATAAAAGAAAAGTGAACAAGTGAGTGGAAAAACCTACAGGGGGCTGAAGAAAATTTGGAAATATATAAAGGTTTATGCTGGGCAACAGGTGCGCAGATTGGATTTTGGCTGTGCAGCAGGTTATTGAGATATGCATGAATGTGAAAAATAAATGTTATTGTACATTTGTTGAGTTAGAGAGAATGTATGACAAAGTGAATAGGTTTGACTTATGAAAAGGTTTGTGCAAATTAGGAGCTGAATGTTGGTTCCTGAATGCAATAAGAATGGTGTGTGATGAAAGTACAAATCCGTTATCGGAATAAATGCAGTAGTGAATGTTTCAATATTGAGCAAGTAGTATGACAAGAATGCATGATGTTGCTTTGGAAGTTTAACTAGATTAACTCTAATAGATTAACTCTATAAGGAATGCTTGTAGTGTAATTTAAGGAATACTGCTCAGGGATAAAAATACACATGCACTTTTGTATGCAGTTAATGCTGTATATTTGCCTGAGAATCTTAATGATTTGCAGTGTATATTAGACTGATTATATAATGCAACAAAGAGTACAGATTTAAAAATTAATCTCTCAAAGTCCAGGATACTTGTGTTCATTGGAAAAATATATTAAACAATCACAAATTATATATAAAAATTCATGTAGCAACTAGATAAATTTTGGGGCACTCTGATAGAATATTCCCTAAAGAAGAAAAAAATGGATGGAGAAATGTTATGTCATGTATAAGCTGGTAGAAATACTGTACAATAGGTAATACATGCAACTAAAATATGTCTAAACTTGTCTAAACAAGTGAAATTGGCTATGCATAAGAGTAAATCTTTGTCCTTTATGTATCTATGCAATTGAGAAATATATATGCTAGGAAAATAAGTTGAACTCAGTGGGAATTGAATAATTAGGTACCCTAGCTTCATTGTTTTTGCCATCTTTTAATTTTATTTTTAATGTATAATTGATTTTATTGTAAATTCTTAAACAAAGATTGTTGTGAGTTGCCCAAAATCATTGAGAGTCAGACAGCATTTAAGTTTAATAAATTATAAGTGTGGATAATCTACAGTTAGATTTACAATCTAATACTGGTGAAATTTAATAATTCAAGTCCTAACCAAGGAGCTAAGAATGATTAATGAAGCATCTAAGAATATAGGCAGTATAGATGATGATGATGATGATGATGATGATGATGATGATGATGATGATGATGATGATGATGATGATTGGCGATACAGTCAAGATGGAGGTGATACACAATGAATATAGGCTGAATACAAATATGAATGACCAGTACAAAGAATGTATATTGATGCAGCTTGGTCATAAAGAGAGAACTAATGATGAGTGGATCGTAAAACAAATGGTTGAAAGAAGAGTGAATAGGTTGAGTGAAAGGCAAGGTCAAGGAAGTTGTGCTTGGATATTAAGACACTTTTAAAAAAGGAAGAAAAGGCAACATATGAACGAGAAGTAAAGATACACTGTAAGAACAGAAAGTTGTGAAAGGCATAGGTTGTTGTAAACTAATTTTAATTCTGCTTCCTTTTATTACCTCATGCCTTTAATTTTTTGGCTTAATATTTTTCTTACTCCTTTTCTGCACTTAGCATAATTTTTAGCTTGAAACAGAACAGTGTGATGGATATATATGTATTGTACTGTATGTATTTAGGTAGATATAGAATTCTCATAAGCTAAACAAAAGTGGTTCATTTCCTCTTCAGGTACAAAATGGTTCTCATTATATACTAACCATACTGATATTACATCTAAATAGATATATGGCATTGCTATCTAAAGTAGGGATTTTTTTTATCTAGTTCATTAACTTTCTGAAAAATTATATAGAACATTTAACAATATAAGATGCATTCCACAAAAAACCTCCATCCATATTCAGAATGGATACTGAAAGTTAGTCTTAAGAAGAACTCTGGAAAGTCCTTTGTTGTCATATAGAGGAGAGTAGGTGTTCCTTAATGGAATACTAAAGCATTAACTTAAAACCCAAGTTTTATTTGCATGCAGGTTCTCTACTTGATGGCTACAGCATCACTTTGACAGATTGTTTGTGGGAATATCACAGACAAAGCTTTCATATCACTGATTTTCAAAACCAGTACTTTTCCATGGAAATTGTGGATGCACTGAGGTGTGAGTCACAGCATGATGAGACGGTACAGTGTAAGATGTCACATGATGACTGAGCATTAGTGCTTTAGCAACTCAGTGGTAAAATGAATGAAGTTGCCTGCTACTGACAAGCTAAGAGGGTGATTTCAGGACAGTTTTCAGCACTCAATTAATTTACTCCTGAATGGTTCAGTAGACTGCAAATGGACCAAAAGAACAAGCAGTTTTATTATTAAAAAAGTGGGAAGTGTCAATTAATATTTTTTTACAAAACTATTTCCATGTCATTTATGTGAATTAGTGTATATCACTTTTGCATCTCTGCAACACTAAATACCAATTTCCTAATACTTTGCTAAGACTTGAACATGTAAGAAGTTAACTGCTTAATGAAACTTGCAATGCAATCACCCCATTTCAGCCTTTTGTAAAATGAGGCAAAATTGCATTTTTGAAGAAATTTAGCAATTGGCATTGTAAGCTTCTCATTTAGCTGTATGTATTATAGTTGAGGCCTCTGAAATGATCAGTCAGTTGAATTTGTAAGATATTAAGTAACTGAGGAGATGAAATGCAACAGTGAACCATTTCACCAATAGCTTTGTGATATAACAGAGAGATCTATTTAATCAAAGAGGGCAATTTCTAAAATAAAAGCTTATCATGGGCATTCTTTGGGGTCAGTTGAAAACAGAATCTTTGTCTTCTTCAAATGCAATAGCCTAAGGCAGGGGTGTCAAACTGCCGGCCCACGGGCCGGATGTGTCATGGCGAAACCATGGCCACCCCATTGCCGGCAATGGAAAAAAAGTTGTGATACGTCGTGACACATCATGTGACGTTGTGGGTTTGACACCCCTGGCCTAAGGGATTGATTGAGTGGGGAGCATATAGGGAGAATGACATCTCTTAGGTTTGAGAATATACGTATACCTATTAACATTTCAACATTTTTCCAAAAAGCTTCTAACATTTAAATAGATTCATATTATGTAAATCACCATGAATTCAATAGATTAACTAACTCCTATAAATATAGGTATGAAAAGTGTAGGATTAAGGTTATATTTTAACTATCTTATTACAGCTTTATGAGTTAGAAAATAGTTTGTTATTAACTTACGGCATTTTGCCTAGCAGTTTTGTGAAATTAAAGGCCTTTGAGGTAGCAATATGTGCAAAAGCTACATCTCTTCAGCTCTTTATTGCAGACTTCCCTATGTTTTTCCTTCCTTTTCACTGTTACCAAATACTGCTTTGTTACCTAAATGCATTTTTCCCAAGCAAATCATCTGATTTTCTGATGGTTAACCAAGGAAACTAAAACCTGTAGATCTGTAGAAATACAGACTATATTTCAGCCCATTTAAAAAAAGAAATGATCAATTTCTTAGCCTGTATCCCTATATGGGCCTAACTACAGCACAAGTGTAGTCTGGCAACATCTTTTTTCTGCTGTGTTCCCTGAAATTGTTCTCATCTACTCCACAGCTCTTGAGTAAGAAAGGCTTAAGTCAGCCTTAGGTATACCAGGATTAAAATAGTGTTCTCTCCTTAACTCTAACTCCACCAAGGGCAGTCTCAAGATGTTTGAAATCTCTTAACCTTTATTATATTTTATCTTAGAAGGAAGTCAGATGATTGGCAATGACTTAAAAGAGAGGTCACAGACTGAGGGGAAGGATTAGCAATAAGAATAGCAAAATACTTGCTAGTTATTCTTTTCTGCCTACTTAGAGGTGGGTAAAAAGCATTCTAATTCAATAATGAGGTAAAGCCATATTTTGGCAAAACTCTTGCACATATCAGGTTGCTTTCTTGAGAATAAAAATGGGGAAACAATATGAGGCACGTATAATTTAAATCTCACTTTTGCCAGGGCAACTGGAATGAAGCTCATCAACAGATAATCAGAAAAAAATGTCACAGAATTATATGGGTCTTTGTTTCAGGTCTCAAGAACTCTTGTGAAATTTCCCCATTATCATAGGTAAAAATTATATGGTTGGGAATACACCCTGTATTAAGTTATAAAGTGATTGGCTTGGGTTTTATTTAGTATAATATGTAAACCCAGAAAACTGTTTGTAAACTATGTTTCACATTGTTGTATGAATTCAACCAATTGTGGCTACATAAAGTATATTTAGTACAACTTAGGATCCCAGCCTATGTTTGGGATATTTTACTAAGTTTAATTCTAAACAGAATTGCCTCCCATTTTAACATTTGGAGCTATCATTAGCTACATTCAAGGGAAAGAAACTCTTCATTTGTGTCTCCACACTTTGAAATCTACATATACCATCTGTCCATCTCATCCTGTGTCTGATAACAGGAATAACAATATTGGTCCATTTGACAATAACACTGCATATCTTGAGAAATTCCAACTCATTAAGGAATTACTGTTATTTTATATACAAATACCACACTGTTTTATTACTCTACCTTTAGATTCAGTTCAAGGTTTGAATTTTCCACTTTGGTAAATAAATAACTGAATGATTCAAGGCCTTTGTTATGGTATTTATTTAAGGATCAAATTACAGCACATTTTACCATCAAATAAAGTGATATTCTCCATCAAAAGTATTAATTTTCCCTTCACATTCTTTGAGGGAAATTAGATAGCTAAAATTTAGGTTTGGCCAAAAAATATAATGTATACACATGTGCCTGTACCATCCTAATCCTCTTCCCTTCTGTTATCGTTTGGGAAACATCTCTCACATAGATTGTGTTAATCCTTCCTTCCTTCTTTCCTTCCTTCCTGATACTTGGTCCACTTCCTGATAAATAATTGCTGTGGTTGGCAAACCTTTCCAGCCATTGGATAATATAGCCTAAATGTCTCTGGCTGTTATCATTCTTTTCAAGTGGCTGTCTTTATTAGACTAATGTTCTTTATCAATCGCTTAAAATCTGTCTACAACTTTACCTTGAGATGTAGATTGTCAGGTGGCATTTTGCTAGAAAACAGAAAACCATTAGATTAAGCTGTGTGACTCTTGGAGAAATGCCTTCCATTCTAACCAAGCCCACTGCTTTCTCCGCAACATCAACACCTATCTATAAACATGAATAACAGTGACAAGCCCACTGATAGCAGCTATCTCTCTACATTTTACAAACATTTCTTAATAAGAATGATCTGACCAAAGTTATTGAAAAATAAGCTCCCTAGATTTCAGCAGGATGATGATGTGCCATGCCTTACCTCTTCCTACTAAAATCAATGGAAGTTAAAAACACTGAGTATCAACTTCTTGTACCAACAGGTTTTATTAATTTGTTGTAGTAAAAAAATATTTCAGATTTAAAAAAAAAAAAAAAAAAACCTTCTGGCTCCTACTCCCAAAAACAGAAGAGTAGGAACAACTGGCCTAAAATAGCTAAATCAAACACAACAGCAAAATCTATGCAGCTTAAACAAAAATCCATAATTTCATAGCATCTCCTGTATATCCCAGGTTGTAAACTAGCTCGGTTGAAGTGTGAGCTATAGTTTCACGAGCTATTTTGTTGAATGTACTTAAATCTGGCTCTCAAGGCTGTCATTTCCCCATCAGCACAGTCATGCTTGACAAACCAGGCATATTTAAAAATGGGAGCATGAGCCTATCAATCTTTCATATATTGTTTGGTTTAAGAGTTCGTGGAAACTCTTGGTGTATTTATGTGATTTTAGATAGCAAATTAATTAAAAAACCTTTATTATGAAATCATGATTGAGAATCATGGTTTTTAACTGCAAGTAAAGCAATATTCTGTTATTGCCCAGTTCTGGAAAGATAGTCAAATGAAAGCTGTTGCCAGGTTGAGCCAAAGCAGACTTATATAGTTTCTATCTGTAAGATACAACATGATGGTGTTCTAATTGGCCATAGGAGTGCTTGCATGTGTAAAAGCTGGAGTGTTGGTTTGACTAAGAGATGCATGTTCAGATGAAGCAGACTATGAAGTGTCTTGGAGCAAATCATTATCTCAGCCTGATCTATATACAAAGTTGTTGTGAGGCTAAAATTATTCTGAATTCCTTAGGTCAACGTTGCTTTAAGCAAAATTTAACAAAGGTCATGTTCTGTAATGTTAAATAAACATGTTTTGTTTTCGAAAGATCATAAATTCCAGATTTAATTGTGCAAGCTGCACTTGACAGTGTAAATCTATGATAACATGTACCTGTTGCAATTAGTAAGCCACACATTTCTGAGAAACAAAATGAAACCTCCACATGAAAGGGTAGTGAAGTAATTACTACAAGGCTTGATTAGATGCAAGAGAACAATGTTCATATATCAGTGCAGGTCACTCTATAACCTTGGGGCAAGGTGCTAATATTCAGTTGCATCATCTCTGCACTTAATGAGGGTTTTTGCCAGTGTGGTGGATAAATAAAATTTTAACACTTTTTAAAAAATAGTACTAAACAAGTAAATAAATATTTCCTTTCAAAATAAAGTAGGATAACAAAACAGGCCAGTAATTAAATGCAGGCATAGTATGCAGAACATCTTAGGACCAATCACTGGCATCTCATGTTTAAATGAATGATAGAAATGGAAATAGGAAACATTGCCAAATACAGCAGAGAAGGTGAGCCTAAATCAAGAGTTTAACCTGCATAACTTTACAGCTTCTGACGAAAAGCATGTGCTGCTTACTGGTTGCAATATTTATTCTTAGCCTTTAAACACAGATCACAGAGCCAGAAATCAGATCATCCAGGGAGAGCGCTAGTAGCACTGGCACAAGAACAATCCAGACTTAGAAATCTTAATAGATTGCATCTTAAAATTCTAATTCTTGCATCCATAAAGCTGTAAGGTACCAGAAGTAAGTTTGCAAACAATATATTACACAAATAAGTCAACACATCGTCATCAAATGCAGTTTAGTATTCATACTAATGCATAAAAGGTGAGGGTTTTTTTATTATATTAACTTTGGTGCTTCTCTTATACATAAATTGGTTTATTGCTCTACTTTGGTGTCCCAAGAGTCAGTAGAAAACTTTCCCCCTTTCAGTCTCCTGCCTATTTTCTTTTGCACAGTAGCACTTTTATTTTCTTTGCCCCTTCCTTTGGTGGGACTTAAATCAAGTGGAAAGTATGGATTCGCAACATCATGTAAACATATTTGAAATCCAATTTGCAAGGAGCAGTTTAAAAAAAGGAAAGGGAAAAAATATTTTTTCTGAGAAATGCCTCCAAATTCTTTACAAAAATCAATCCAAGAAATTGCAATGATCATTAGGCAGATACAAGAACTAAAAGACTTTAATGATAAAGAAACAAAAAATTAAAAGTTCAAAGACAAAGAAAGTCACATATGTTAAGTCAAACATTTGAAGAGGGGGAAAAATATATGGGTGTTTAAAATATGGCAGAGGGGTAAGACAGGCTTTAAAAACAGTACCTCATTTTAAAGGGAGGAAAAACAGAATAAGATTAAGCAAAGGAAAAATTAGTTAGGAGGTGGATGTCCAAAAAAGAAGTAAAATCAGTTGTTTGATTCCACACTGAAGGCAGAGCAAACAAACCAAAGGGGGGGGGAGGGGAAGCTAGTCTCTTTTAAAAAACAAAAACAAAAAACACCAAAACCAAAACCAACACAACAAAAAAAATAATATTTTCAGAGTCACTGAAAAAAGTAAACGGAGGAAAAGCGGTTGGAGAGAGAAGGAAAAAAAAAATACTCACCAAGCAAGAAAATTTTCAGAAGTAAAAATGTCAAAGAAGAAGTGAATGAAAGACAGGGAAGGAGGAAAGAGGAAGAGAGCCACCACCAAGACAGACAGTTAACAGCCCTGCAGCAGCCCAAAGCTACCGCTCTTTGGCCGGGTAAGCAGCCGCCACCGCCGCCGCCAACTCTACCAAGCCGCGAACACACTGGCAGGGCTGAGACTCCTGGCGCTCAGATGCCTTTCAGCAGAACGCACCATTCCCAGGGCCGGGAGGGGGTCGAGGGAACGCAGACCTCTGCAGCTTCCAGGCTTCTTTGCGGGGGGGAAACTCCGCGAAGCAAGCCCGCGAAGTGCTCTTCAAAAAGATGGAGGGGAATTGGCTGGAAGAAACGAGAGGGCCTTGTAGCCGGGCGTCAAAGGTCCTGACTCTGCAAAACACCCCGGCTTCCCCCTATGCCTAATTTTGAAAAAGTCCGTTCCTGAAGATACAAGGCGGTGGGGAGGGAGCCGGGCGGGGAAAAGGAGGCAGAGATTTATTCGCTGAGCGCGGCTTGAGGCGATTCCTCGGACTTAGCGGTGAGGGAATCGCCGCTCCAGCCTCAAGCCCTGCCACTTCTTCCGCTGTGTCTTTTCGGTAACACGAGGATTGGTGAAGCGTCGGACCCTGAAGCGGGCAGAGCCGATGGCCTGACGACCGGGGGACGAAAGGCTGCGATGCCCCCTGCGAAGGAGGGTCTTTCGGAGAGCGGGGAGCGATGTCGAACTCCTCGAGATTGTAAAAAACGCTGTAAAAGAGCAGCCTTTTAAGTGGTACTGTGCAACACCGCCGCCCCCCCCCCAGCAAAAACTACCCTACATTTTTCAACCAGTCCTAATTCAAAAAGAAGATAAATTTGGGAGAAAGTCTCAGAAGTGGCATTCTTGCTCTTATCATTTGTTACGAGTTGGCAAGAAGGAAACCCAGGGTTGATACCGAAATGACAAAGGGTGTGTTCTAGCACCACAGTATAAACTCCCAACATTTTTTTCTATAACCGGTGCCACTGCTGGCATATACGCACCCACGGGAGGAATTTGCCACATGACATAATCAACTGCCTAGATATAACAGGAGTCAGTAGAAACGTCAGAAGCTTTGTGCAGAGATCACTGGAAAATACTGCTGCTGGTCAATGATGATAGACTGGGAGAGGTTAATATCAAGAGAGGAATCTTTCAAGATGATTCACTATCACCACTGTTTGTTATTGCGCTTTGAAGTTCGAAGCTATATGGAAAAACACCATCTGAAACAGAATTGCTGCTCAATATTGTGTATACACAATGTGTGTGTGTGTGTGTGTGTGTGAGAGAGAGAGAGAGAGAGAGAGAGAGAGAGCAAATAGATCAACCTCACCATCAACAGGAGAAAAATAGTGAAAATTGAAGGAATCAAGATGCCCTATGAAAATAATTTCAAGAATCTGCATGAAGATGATCACTACAAATCCTTGGGCATCTTTAAGCTGATAACATCAAGCATACTGAAGTCAAGAAGAAAGCTAGAAGGGAATACCATCATGAAAGTGAAGAATACTTTAAAGTCCAAAATCTGGAGGAAATACCATCAAGACAGTTAATATCTGGGCAATTCCAGTCTGCACAGACTGACTACAAACAACTGCATGATAAAGTAGCATGGGAAATAACAACAAATAATGGTTTGGAATAGAATAGAAGAGAAAAAAATGGAGAAGATCAGTAACTGAAATAAAATGACTGTGGCAAAAGAAAACAAAGGTAGTACCAATAATAATAGGTGCCTTGGGTGCAATTCCAAAATAGTTGGAGCACCACTTGAACACCATCAGCATTAACAAATCACCTCCAGCCAATTGCAAAAAACAGCTTTACCCAGAACAGTTTACATCCTCTGATGATCCCTTTAACATCACCAAACATCTCCCTCTCCCTTGGGAAGGACTGGATAGGTGGGTAAAAACGCCAAATTCAGGCTAAACATCTCTGCTTTGCAACCAATTGTAATAATTCAGTCCTCTCTCTCCAGTCATCTGTAATTTGCCTGGCTTCCTGCACTACCATTAACTCTTAGAGGGATGGAAGAGGCATAACAGAAAACTGCAGCAAAAGCGTTTTCTGCTACCTTAAATAAATAAATAAAAACCCTAGATCACTCTGTGAATAAAGAAAATAAATAAATAAAAAGTAGCAGAAGAAAACAAGAAATTTCAAGATAGATTTTTGACACAAATTGCTATTAACTTTGTTTGAAGAAAGTTAATAGATTCAGACTAAGAAGAAGATACTGTAGAGCTTTATGAAGATCAGAAACAGACATATTTACAATGTTGGGCTGGGCTGGATATTTGGTATTTATGGCACTGTAGATATCTTGGATGAACAGATTCTTCATCCCAAGAAGCGTTTCCAAAAGTCATTTATGATTAAGATGGAAGTAGAATTCAGGCTTCAGGACTTCTTAATTACCACAGACTTGCTCTTCCAGATGGTGGGAGTGGGTCTGGGTTCCTGTGTGTTTTGGAATACAGACTTCAAATTCTAAATGTTAATTTTAATGAGAAGAATGGAATGGAACGGAACAGAATGGAACAGAACAGAATCAAATTCTAGAATCTAGAAATCTGCAGTTTTCTTATTTTCTGCTGGAAAAGCAGGCAAAAATATGGTAAATTTCCCCACTAATTAGAATCTGTTTAAAGTTGCAGTTTTCTATATAATTGTATTATATGATTGTGCCATATTTACCGGCATTAGTCTACAAACAAAGGCATTGTTAAGGAAAACTGGAATTGGGTTTCCCCAACCTAGTGCCTTCCAGATGTATTTCGGTGTAATTTTTATCATATCATTGCCTGTACTTACCATGGATGACGAGAGTTAAAATCCATCCTATTTTGAGGAACCAGTTGAGGAAGGCTGGCTTATAAATTGTAAAATCCACAGCTGGCCTGTAATTCTAGATTTACATACATGACAATAAATACTACTGAAATCAGGAGGTCTTACTTCAGGATAGGATTACTAAAGTGGTGTAACTCAGTGTCAGATGGGAAATTTGGATGGCATTTTGATTTCTTGTCATTTTTCATTAAGCTCCCTTAACATTGAAGACTGCAAAGTAAATCAAAACAAATATTTTTAAAACTTTTTTTTTCATCCTAAAAATATTTGGGGCTTCAGTCTCTCTTTATTTTTTCTTTGGTGACACAACAAAGAAGTACTATGTTGATGAAATCCCTTTTCCCTTTCTTTTTAATGAATTTTTTATTTTCTTCAGGTGCAGAATGAATAACAATAAACCAAACCTTGTCAAAGAAGAGAAATTCATTCCCAAATGTTACTTAGCAGGAAATTTGCAACACAACAATAAGTTCTTCCATATACTGTATATATTCATATTCCAATAAAGACTTTTTTATTTTTCAACTTCCAATACATATTACAATTATTTGTTCTACACAAACAGTGAAGTCACTCTGGGGAGTGAATAAATAAGGACTGTTTTGCACATATGGTTTTTCTAATAACATAGGAAAGAAAAATGTCTTGGGGTGCTGTGAAAAAGATAAGGGTGAACTTGGCTTCCAGCATCACAGATTACCTTGCAGAACTGTAATAAAATATTGATTTCCATTCCAGAATATTGAATTGGAATCTCCTAGAAGGCACACAAGTGGCTTTTGTTAGCTATGGGTATTATTTTAATGCTTAACCAACGAGTCTGCACCCAATGATATACTTGTGCTCCACATTTAGGTAACTACAGTACTGTATTGGCAAACAAATTAATAAAAGTACACTGTCCAACCTTACATTTTCTTGTTTTTAAACATAGATTAAACATTTATATGGCACAATAATAAAATAGGTTATAGCTTAGGGGGAGAAAAAACTGGTATTATGTGAATGTTATCCTAGCATAATATTTGATGGATAAAGTAAGCAAATGAGAGAAATTACCAGGCAGTTATTGTGTTACATTAGCTTGCTTGGAATTGGATTACAAATTATATACCAAATATATTGTATTAATATTCTGAAGTTATTGTCTATGAAATGAGTCAAACTTGTGTACTTTCATGAAACTTTAAACATGTTTGAAAATGCAACTATGCAGGCAACTATGCAATTTCTAATTATCCTATTTGAACACCAAATGTGAATGTCTCCCAATTCCAGTATAATGTGATAATCGCAAGATTCCACAACTTCTATGACCAACCTTAGGCTAAGTTTAACTGAAATTAAGTCTTCTCACAAAGATGTTGTTATGTGATAGGATGGAAGCTACAGCTCTCTAAAGAAAACTCTCAGCATCTTCCCCAAATCATGCATCCCTTAATTTCTTGAGTTAAGCTGTGCCAGTTGAATGGCTATGAGATCTCCCTTTTTTTCCTTTTGGATACTATTTGAATTTTCATTGGAAGTCATCAGTGTCATTCAAAGTCATTCCATTTTCATTCAGAGTCATCTTTGGTTCTACTGGTATTAGTGTTTTCCTTTACAATAAAATATCCAATGACAGTTGCAAGGGTGTTATGCTTTTCCATCAATATATAACAAATGAAATCAGGTGACCTGCAATGGCTGGAATCAATAAGACAGTTCTCAGTGTTGCAGGCTGATGAAGCTACACCTGTCCACTCCATTTCCTGAATCAGTCTCTCAGGCTGCTTTTCTGTTGTTATCCCCCTAAAGAGCTGAAACCAACAGGGCTGTGTCAGGGGAATATCAGAATTGCACAATAGTGCTAGACTGCTCAGCAGACACTACTATATGTACTTTAGGGATTTTTCTGATGTAGGGCAAGGTTATAATTGTATAACAGTTTAATGGTAAGACTAGTCTCTGATTCTCAAACACAGCACAAAGGATTGTCTATGGAGGTTCTCAGTCATCCAAGTCATGGTTATCACAAAGGAGCTTTTTCAGAAGGCAACTGGACTTTCTTGTTTTTGAAACAAGAAAGTCCAGTTGCCTCCTGAAAAAGCACCTTTGGGACAGCACAAAGGATTCTTGAACTTTTCATTTGTTACCCATATAGCGTAAAAGAAGAGCTGAATATTATTTGTGAATCTGATCTCTCTTTTTAAAACTTTGATGAATTGATTGGCTCTAGCAGATGGGACAGAAGAAACAGTATTGACATAGTAGTAGGCAAAGTCCTGCAAGCTGAACCTGTCCCATATCTGTTTAGTGTTATGATTAGCAGATGTGGATGATATGCAAAAGAAGAAAGACTGCCAAGCTACAGGGTTTGATAAATTGCTATCATAAATTTCTATCATATATTGTACATTTATAATCAGTACACAGAATTGTGTTTCACCTACTTTGGGAGGCAACAGAAGGATGATGGGGATCAGCTGTGGGGAAAGTACATTTCAAGACTTTCTGGTTTTGGGGTGAATCAAGGATTGGTCGTAAACACTTCAACTTGGAAGTGGGGAAGGACCATCTTTCTTTTTTCTTCTGGACTAAACCTAGCTAAGCTTAACATAATAACAGAATTGGAAGGGACCTTGAAAGTGTTCTAGTCCAATCTCTGCTCAGGCAGGAAATCCTATTTCTCCTTGGTTCTACACTGGTTTTCTCCTTGGTTATTTTTGATTATTTTTGATGATTTATTACTTCATTGGGCAGGATCAGCAAACATAGAAGATATGAATGAGACCTTCCATACAGTGATATCATGTAACTACAAATTAAGGAAGTGAAACCTGTGTGGAGCTCAGTCTTTTTTCCAACTTGATGTTTTCTGCTGGGACTGTATTGGCCACTCCAGCTGGAAATTCTAAAATTTGTAGCCTCAACATACCTAATTGGGGGAAAGCAGCTCCACATTTACAGAAGTGTATTAAACTAAAAACAAGTGCTTGCAATGAGGATCACGTTTAACAGTAATTGGGGAAAAAATCTGGAAATCTACATTTTTATTCCTGCAACAAGTTCTTCTAAGATAGGTAATGTGTGAAAATGTGTATGCATCTGCATGTGTATGGGCATATATACACCCACACCTACATTCCACGCACAAGCATAAATAAAATTATCCCTGATCTGGCAAGAATAAGAATACTTTCAATTTGTATTTCATGATGAGCTTTCATAGAAATAAACAAAACAGCATCACCAGCAAGAAGAAAAACTGGAGTGGCTTGGACCTGGAAAAAAATAAATAAAGCCGCATCCATTAACTGTGGGATGGATGAGAAACAAGCGCCAATTTCTTGAGGAAACCAGGGCTGCTGCTTACACAAACATTTGTCAGTGACCCTTTAGCCTCCTCATTAGGTGCACAGCTGCAACCAGATTTACACGCTTTAATTAAAACTGACTTTACGAACTCGCTTGCTCAGGCAGGAAAACATTAGAAGGAATAAACAGGCGAAGGAGGAGGATTACAACTGTGGCATTTATTCTAATGAGCAAGCGGTCTCCAGTGCTTCCTCCCCTCCTCACAGGTAAATGAAAGTAACTTAACCACGCGCAGAGCAATTAAAATCTCACTCTACCAAATGAAACAGTTTCTTAAGGTTTCATGTGCATCAGCAAATGCTAGAAAATGGTGCCTGTGTGGCTGCCTCAAAGGAAGCCTCAGAAACTGCTGGCCTCTTGATTCTCGCATTTCAGGAGGAGAGGGAGGAAAGCATAAACAGAGGAAGACAGTTGCCCTGTTGAGACATGATGAAAAATACACAACTCCTTAACAAGGGACACATTGCAGTCACTTTTAGAGTTTTCCCCCAAACCACTAGAAACCTCTCTTACAAGAGAATGATGAGAAAATAAGAATCATCTTGTGCATTGATGGAGCTTGGGATATTGTCATTGGAAGCAAGCCCCTAGATGATAAGTAAAAAAATAAAAACAGCAGCAGCCACAAGGAGGGAAAGAGAAATGCACAGAGGAAGAGAAAAGAGAGGAGAATATGAGACATCTTGTTCTTCATTTTCACCTGCATGGGGTGCCAGTATTACTTCTTGCAGATCAGTTGGACAGGACCTGATCTTTCTGTGAGTCAATTCTTCTTTTACTACTGTAACTGTGTATGAGCTTACATTACACCATGCAAAAGTACAGGGAGTGCTTGACTTACGATCACAGTTGGGACCAGAGTTTTCATTCCTAAGCAAGTGATCTGCACCCACTTCTGCAATCATTTTTGCCACGATTGACAGGCGAAACCACTGCAGTTGTTAAGTGAATCATACAATTGTTAAATGAATCCAGGTTTCCCTATTGATTTTGCTTGTCAGAAGCTAGTTGGAAAAGTCACAAGTGGTGATTATATCACTATGAGGATGTCACAGTGGTCATAAGTTTGAGAACCTGTCATACATACTTTTTTCAGTGCTGTTGTAATTTTGAATTATCGCTAAATCAATCATAAGTCAACTATCTGTAAGATATAAAGGTTCCCTGCTTCTTGCTAGTTTATTAGAAAACCTCCAGTTACTCATACCTTGTATTCAGAAATTTTACTTTGGAGGAAGAAGTGGAAATTCTTCATAGAGATCAAACTTGAATATAGGTTTAGGGGCCTTTGTGTAAAGTTTTACATGTGAGGATTTGCTTATATTTCCTGATTATGTCTAAGTGTAGACAGCAGAATTTCTCAACCTTGGCAACTTGAAGATGTGTAGACATTAATTTACAGAATTCCACTATCAGCACTCATCTTCAGGCTGCCAAGGTTGAGAAACACTGATATAAGGTGTGCTTATATCATGTGTGAACATGAATTTGCTAAGAAAATGAAGTACACTTTTTTTTTTAGGAAACAATCTTATATAATGACATTTATTTACTATGGTTATATACCAACACATTTATAAAATAATGGCATGGTATGGTAGGGTAGGATAGGATTGGGTAGGATAAGGTAGGTATGATGTAATTAGCACCAACAACTTTTAATTAAGGGAACTCTAACTTTTAAAGGAGCTGCAAGGGTTTTCTCATGCCAATGTTGCGGAATTGTGACAGGACAGGCATAGATGCCTCTGGGCCCCAACATCTCTTGTACTGGGGAAACAGAAAACATCCCCAACCAGACAAACACATAAGAAAGTGCATCTCTACATGGGGGAGATTGTCCTGAAGATACTAAGCAGGGGTAGTCAACCTTGGCTCTTTTATGACTCGTAGACTTCAGCATAGCTGGCTCAGGAATTCTGGGAGTTGAAGTCCACGAGTCATAAAAGAGCCAAGGTTGACTACCCCTGTACTAAAGCAAACCATAAAGGCAGTTTTATAGGTTAAATCCATGGCTTTGAATCATATTCAAAGATTGGACAATCGTTTATCTGAAATATTATAGGCTTGAGCAGGGGGTTGGACTAGAAGGTCCTTTCCAACTCTGTTATTCTTTTATACAGTAACCCCAAACTTCCTGGTAATCAATATAGTACATAGTAAAGTGATTCTAACTTGCAGTCTGGGGGCTGCTGCATTGTGTGCCAGTTGAATTTCCAGTAGGCTTCACCTTTAAATTTGAGGGGGGATGTGATTTCTTATATTCCCTCACTCCATTTGGGGAAGGGGGGAGGGAGAATTTTATCAGCAATGCATCTGAAGGCAGGAAATAAAGATGGAGATGCTAGACAAAGAATATGCTGTGAAGAGTTTCAAAACAAAAGATATATAGCAATGATGGATACCCAAACAATGATTTGCCACTTTGATATTTCTATCTTGATAGAAAAAGGAGGGTGTAGTAACATTCAGTTGACCCCAGTTATGACAAAGTTGGACACAAAAGGCATTTCAGAATTCTCCACCAACTCTGTGAGCTGATATGATTTCTTTAACTTTCTCCAAGGCAAGACGGACATACAGGCTGAGAGATAGGAAACAGAATTCAATTGACTGGAATTTGAGTTTTCCCTTCCCTTCCTGCAATGTGGCAACTGTGGCACTTGAAGATCTGTGGACTTCAACTCCCAGAATTCCCCAGCCAAGATTGAAAAATACTCTTCTAGTAGAGTCTTTGATGCTCTCTGAGTTTGGTTATTTGATTGCAGATGTTTCATGACCCAACTAGATAACATCATAAATGCAAGTGAATATGGGGTTTACTTCCTATTTATCTAAAACAGGGGTAGTCAACCTTGGCTCTTTTATGACTCGTGGACTTCAATTCCCAGAATCCACGAGTCATAAAAGAGTCAAGGTTGACTACCCCTGATCTAAAAGTAGCTTGCCCTGCCAAATTTGGTGGGAGCTGTTGTTTACTCCTTGGTAGTTCCTTGATTAATCCCTGTTTATTTAGGTGTTGGCTGCTGTAGAAGATGTGTTCTGTTTTTTGTTTGTTTGTTTGTTTGTTTGTTTCCTTCTTAATTTTCTAACTGTCTCTTTTGAATGGGATGTAAATATTAAAAGAAGAATAAGAAAAATGTGGTTGCATAGCTTTACTTCGTAACAAGTAGAGCTGCTCTGAATTCTTCTTCAAAGCATATGCCTAGGACCCAGAATCTATTTTTTTTTCTGGATTCACATAGCATTCTTGATCTTCCCAAGATTCTAAATAACATGTCACAAGCATATAGTTAAGTCCTTTCAAATAGTCCCAAAGTGTATAAAACTGCTCAAAGGGAAAGAACATTTCGTCTGTATCCAGTCTGTGAAGTCAGCTGGCTCTGGAAGAGCAAGCAAATAGACCTGTTACACTTGAAAGTGGACCTGACGAGCAAACAGAATGTTGCATATCAAATGTCTCAGTTACACTCTGCTCAGCAGAACTTAAGCACACCTAGGTACATTTAGGACACTGCCCATTTCATAATGATTTGTGATATTTCTGTGATATTTGGTGCTTTCTTTCTGAAAAAATGAGCATTTCTCATCACAAGGGCAATTGAAACTTCAGTTCTTGGAAACTGAATCTTAAATCTTATAATGGTTTAACATGGTACCTAACTTAATAATAATTTCGAACAATTTCAGGTTAAAAGCCTTATAAAGGCAATCTGATCTGTCAATATGGCAAGAAATAGCAGTCTAACTAAAAAAGCCCAGGACAGTTGTAACAAAAGTAACATTTGCGTCTAAAAGTAGACTTAGGAATCAGTTTGCCAATGTAAGGAAATTTAAAATAATTAAGTAATTTCTCAAAATTGGCACAAGAGATCTGCTGATAAACATCTACCAGTAAAATTTGTCTGAGGACAATTTGATAGTTTGGGTATCTTACTTTTCCTTTTTTTAAAAGCATTTTTTCTAAAATGTTTTGTTAAAACTTCCCTGGCTTTCATCCCCTGCTGGATTTCACTCAGGGAAAGAGATATATAAAATCTTTAAGTATTCTGGATAGAAAACTATCAGTGGCAAAATATACATCTCTTTTTCCTCTCTGATTTTAAATAAACAATGGACTAATTCAAGAAAAATATTTTTTTAACTTAGTGGTGGTGCTGGAATGGGTGGTTATATTAAATCTAAATAATAATAGCATTAAATATAATCATCTGTAGATTGCTTCTGATAAAATTCTCAACAGTATTAGAAATCAAAAAAGAGGAGAGAGAAAGTACAGGAGAAGCAAGAACAGCAAACAAGAAATAAATGTAGAATGGAATAAATAGGAATAAATATAATTATTAATATTTAGGAGTCCCTTCAGTATAACTGTTAGTACAAATTATTTTTTTAAGTGCACATAAAAAGGATTTGAATGAAAATGTAAAGGAAGAATCATATAGATATTTAGATAAAATGTTCCTAGTCTAAGAATCAACGAAGGGGCTTGTTAGGAAAATTTGCTAGCTAAAAAAACAGGCTAGAAAAAGAAATTTCCAGATAATATATTCATTATTATTGATGTCACCTGTAGCCCACACTTTATAAAAACAATGTAATTCTAAAACAAACAAGATTATAACAATCAATATCAAAACAATAAACATAGATCAAACAGGTTCCTATTGAACCTAGCAATCAACTTTGCCATCCAAAAGGTAGAGGAGGGAACCCGAGAGTGAGCTATAGTGGACTTAATTCTTACTAAAAGGGATGACAGAGAGGTTGAAATTGTGGGAACTTTGGAGGAGAGTAACCGTGTCATACTGGAATTCAACATACTGCAAGTGCAAGTAATTGCACAAAGCC
This sequence comes from Protobothrops mucrosquamatus, assembly GCF_001527695.2. Lineage (NCBI taxonomy): Eukaryota > Metazoa > Chordata > Lepidosauria > Squamata > Viperidae > Protobothrops > Protobothrops mucrosquamatus. The sequence continues at coordinate 186,061 of NW_015386943.1, forward strand.
AAACTAGGGTCTTTGATATTAAGAAAGCTGACTTCAACAAACTTAAGAGAGATGCAGATGACATCAAGCTGGACAGGATAGCCAACACTGAAGATAGACTCAAGATATAAAAGGATCTTAATAAACTTGAACACTGCACCTTATGCAACAAAATGTGATTCAGTGGTGAGAAAAGTAAGTACACTTAGGCAAGAAAAATCAAGTGCACAGATATAGAATAGGTGGTTCCTGGCTCAACAGTAGTGACTGTGAGAGGGATCTAGGAATTCTATTGACCACCACTTAAGTATGAGCCAGCAGTGTGCTGCAACTGCCAAAAAAGCCAATGCAGATCTAGGCTGCATCAACAAAGGGGTAGTATCAAGATTAAGTCAAGTGACAGTACCAGTTTATATTGCACTGATAAGACCACACTTGGAATACTGTGTACAATTCTGTCACAATACAAAAAAAAGACCCCAGAAAGTGTGTAGAGAAGAGGCTAAACCATACAATGAACAGTTGCAGAAACTGTGTATGTCTAGTCTACCAAAGAGAAGAACTAGGGGTGATATGATTACAGTTTTCCAGTATTTGAGGGATTGTCACAGAGAAGAGGGTGTGTGTGTCAATCTACACTCCAAAGCACTTGAAGGCAAGACAAGGAGTAATGAGTGGAAGATTACAGAGATCCAGATTAGAATTAAGGATACATTTTCTGACAACATGAACAATTAATCAGGGTAATGGTTTGCCTCCAAAGGTTGTGGGTACTTCATCACTGGAGGTTTTTAAGAAGAGGATAATCATTTGTCTGAAAGGATATAGTGATTCCTGCTCAAGCAGGGTTGTACTAGAAGACCTCCATGATCCCTTCCAACCCTGTTGTTCTATATTCCATGTTGTATATAAGTGGATACTGGGGAATGTTGTATATAAGTGGATACTGGGAAAACTAACCAAAAGTCAGTAATTGTAAAATAGCCATTAATCATTAATTAACAATTGTGAATGTCCAATAAAATAAAATGTCCAATAACCTGGTATGAAATATTAATAACGTTGATCCTCAATGCAATGTTTGAAGGAGAACACTTCAAATTTGGGAAATCATTATGGTGAAAGAACTGTTGGAGGAATACCTTTGAGAAAGGTCTTCCCAAAGAAAATATGGCAGTGGTAGTAAAAAGGTATTCATTAAGAGGCATCCAGAAATAAAGATAGAATAATAAAATAAGAGAATAATGGAATAATAAAAGCCTACACTGGGAAAACCAGATGTGGGTTACAAAACTTCAAAAACTCAGGAAGTTGACCAAAGTGTAAAATTGCACACACACACCCTTTTTTTTTTTTTACATGTGATGCACATTTGAAAAAAGGATGGGGCTTTAATTGCATGATGGCAGCCAGCATCTTGATTTTTTTGAAATCCCCTCCCCCAGGATTTCTCTGTGGATTCAATAGAAAGTTTCCATGATTCCGTGATCAATTTATTCTGCTTCTTAAAAATACTAGAAAAGAGCATCTGTCATGAGCAGCTGCTTTGAAAGAAGGTAGCCATTAAATAAATTGTACTGCAAATCTTTAATTCAATACATAGTTTAATAATAATAGTATTAAATGTAATCCTCTTTTCTAGATTGCTTCTGATTAAATTCCCAGTTTGAAGATACAGGCCAGGGCAAATAAAAAGGAGTGTTTAATTTTTGAAGAGGTGTCACCTAAGACATAGTAACAAGGAAAATGTCTACACTGGTGGTTGGTTTAAAGCACAATCCAGTCATTGTTAGTGTCTCATGAAATCTGTGTGTGGATGGACAAAGCTATAGAAAGTTAGTGTGGAAATGATCTAGGGCAGTGACATCCTTTTTGGAAACAGGTTACCATCTAATATTTCAAAAATATTCTCCATAGAAGAATTTGAAGGGTATCAAACTTCTCATTTAAATTTCCAAAAGGCAATCTGAAAAATAATCCCTTAGCAAACCTTCACCAAGTAGAATCAATAGGGAAATCTCAGCAGGGGCTTTTACAGCAGTAAATTGAGTTGTTATTAATTTCTTTCCTGGGAGTTTTATAACATTTTTTTCAACTCTGTGCTTTTAGAATGGAGGGTAGCAAATTATGCTTTTAGAGTTTTTGCTCCTCCTCTATCCAGCTTGCCTTCTAGTTGTCATGCCATAAAGAGAAGAGAACCAACAAATTGAAACATTAGTAAACATTAGTAAAAACAGTGCTTTGATTATGGAAGCAGTCTTTCCTAAGCCCATCTGAAAGGAATCAAACTTAGAAATGAGACAGATTAGAAAGTTGTTCTTCCTGCCATTACAAATAATAGCAGGAGGTTGTATGTAATATCACAGTTAGTAAGTGCTTCCACTCTTCCAGATGTGGCAAACTTCCGGCCACCATAAAAATTGCAATAAAAAAATCAATGTTTTCCTCTCCCTTTCTCCATTCTCCAC
>NW_015386943.1:188715-220380 GCF_001527695.2 Protobothrops mucrosquamatus
GGAGGTTGTATGTAATATCACAGTTAGTAAGTGCTTCCACTCTTCCAGATGTGGCAAACTTCCGGCCACCATAAAAATTGCAATAAAAAAATCAATGTTTTCCTCTCCCTTTCTCCATTCTCCACAACTGCTTGGAAGAGGCAAAATGTATGATTTATCAGTCCTTTTTGAGCAGACATTGCTAGTCAAGAGAGAAAAGGAGTAGGAATGAAGAAAGAATAAGATAGTTTTAAAAATAAATGGGCTACTGCCATCAGTATGGAGAAGATGGGAAGGAAAGGGACATGCAATATTATGCATGTCATACCATTATTACACAAGTGTGGTAGATTACATACTGCACTATATGTGTCATGACATCACAATGTGACCAATACAAATTATATCACTCATATATCTACAATTGAATCATGACAAATATGATGTCACCAGAAGTTTTCATGGGTTTTGAATGAATATTGAATTCATACGAAATGAAGTTATCCGAAGTAATTTGAGATAGTTTGGTCTTCTAAGGAGAATGGATAAGGTCATAATGGCAAAAAAGTATGAAATAAATATATATGAAGGCAGAAGGAATGAGTCAAGAAAACCACCTTGAAAATATATAGTGTTAGTATTCTATAAATCTATAAATTAGATTTAACTATGTTCCATTTTTAATTCTTAATACCCTCCCTTGTTTTTGACAACTATTTCTCTGAGGGTTCTTTGCTGTCCAAGGACTGGACACAACACAGCGCAGGAAATCTATAACAATACTTTATTATAGCATACAGTTTCCCCTACTGATGGTTATTGCTCTACTCTATCCCTTTAGGACTATGTAAGGTTATATTGCCACATAACTATGTCTTTAATGGTCCTTTATACTCAGACTGTTAATATTCAGTTCAAAAAATTCTTATGATTGATATAGTACCATCCAACCTTTACCTTTCTCCACAAACTCTTGCAAAGGTTGGGATGAGATGCTGTTTCATCTTCTAACTGCTGACGAGCTCAAGGCCAAACTATTGCTTTTAAGTCCCCTAGCTGAACTCCCAAACTGAGCTCTAGGCAGGAATCCCACTGGGATATGCTGCTTACTGTTGTTTGCAGTCCTGGCAGTTAACTATTAGTTGTCTGGCCTACCTGTATCAGTTCTCAGTCTCCAGACATCATCTTCCTTGCCTTCTTTTCTTCTACACACATACCCACACTTTCTCTTAGTGTTTGCTTTTGTAAGCTAAGAATCTGGGTGGTGAAGGTGCCCTTGGACATCAGAACATCCTTTAAATTGTCAGGGTTTTGGCTCAATTAGCCAAGCAGGTGGGATACTTGTGAGTAGATGCATGCATAATCCCATCTCTCAGGTTTCTAGGGCAGTAAGCTTTATACAATCCATTGAGAGAGAGAAAAAAAAGAGCTCTGTTGAGCCTTGGGGAAATGGGGTGGGAAGCATTTCTACCTAGGTGCAGCTTTTCCCAAGCACAAACAAATTCCAGCTTCATTTCCTCATTATTTCAACATCCTTTCTGTGCTTTGCATATTGCCAGGGCCAGAATGGAATATTATGATGGCAATATATGTAAGCAATTCTATAGCCAACACCTAGATACATTAGTTCTTTTTTATATTTCTAACTGGGAACATTCAGAGTGTAAAAAAATGTTCCTATCTAGGAAATGCCACAACACATTGTATGTTAATAAGAAAAATTGTTTTTATAGTAGTCTTCTGTTTCAATCATAGTAAGGAGCTAGACTATGATTGCTAACGGTCAATGATTTGATGACATATAATCAATTTAATCAATCAGTCAATCAAATGTGCTAGATTATGCAGTGAAACTCAAGCAGGGGGAACAATACCTAAGGTCATTGGAGCTACAGCCAGTAGACTAGCCCATCATTTGGATAGTGTTGTTCCTGCCCCTTGCAAAGATAAAGGAGATGGGATAGTATGATTTATGTAACAATATTGGCCAGCTAGGCTGTCCATCTAGTTTGGGCCCAAAGCTCTATATTGTTTACTAGGTGAACCCTAGGTGTAAAAATTTGGGGAAAGGTCTGCAGTAGGAGCAAAGTATAGATATACATGCATTTAAAAGAGTCATCCATGTAATAAATAAACACACCTACGCACACTTTTTAAAAAGATATGTGCCTGTTTATTAATAAAATAAAGAATAGTCTTTCCTTTCTATGTCTGACTTCTAAGCAATAATTATTTAACTTGGCATTTCTTACTGTTTTGGAAACTTATTCCATCTGGCTATGAATTATTCCTACTTAAACAAAGACCTTATTAAGCTGACACATGTGCTTACTTCTATTTATATCTCAGTTCTGTACTAATATTTAAGGACATAGAGTATAGAACACCTGAATTTGCCACACAGCTGTCTGCTGTTTCAGATTATGTTAATGTTGCTCTCCTTAATTGTAAAGAATTAGCATGCATGCCATTTTAGATATCTTTTTTTATATTAAAAATGTTCTATCATTTCTCTGTTTTTTTCACATACCTTTTTCATTTTGTGCTTTGCATTGCTACCATGCTTGCAGTCAAAAGTAAGCAAACTCTCTATGGGTTTGGAACTTACTACCAGTTGTAAACGCTATTCCTAGCTTAAGCTCAGTTCTTGATAACAACATGGAGACCTCCATGCTGGTTTTTTGGCAGAAGTACAGAAGTGGTTTGCCATTGCCTTCCTTTGGATCTTTTCCAGATTCCTAATATAGACAACATTCCTTGTTCCCCATCTAAATATGTTCATGACTGATGATGCTTAGCTTAGATAATCAGCTACAATCAGTTTGGTGCTGCTACCTGCTTAAGTAAGCATTTTTTCTTCTTCTTAAAATTATGCTCTCAGTGAGAAAAGCAACCTTAGTTTGAATTGCAGCATTGATCCATCTGGACAGGTGGTTGAGGAGAAAGCTACATTGCAAAAAAAAAACCAAAAACCAAAAAAGGTATTGAATAGAGAAATGTAAAGCATCTGTTACCTACTGAAAGTGCAATTTTGGTGCCTTGTTCTGTCATTTATATCTTCAAATTCACCTTTGCAATGGTAAGATTAAGTCTTCAGAGAAAATTGTGATTTCTATAAAAACTAAAGCCAGAGACATAGGGGCTTTCAAATTCCCTATCAAATCTGTAATAAAGAAATTGGGGTGACCTTTTTCTAAATTTCTGTAGATAAGGATAAATTCAACAATGATTGTACAGTGAAGGAGACAACACTTAGAAATGTCTTTTGCTTACCTGCTAAGAAAGTAAGTGCAAAAACAACATATTTCATTGAGATTGAAATCTGGTAGAATTGACTGAAGACTGGTAGAAAAAATGTTGGAGAATTTATGTGCTCATTATCAGTAAGAATTTAACTGAAATAAATGTCCTTTAATTTCATACTGAACATGCTTCTGAAGCAGTGGTGGGATTCAAATGTGTGAACAAGCAGTTCTTTGTGTGGATGCCGCTTCCAAAAGTCCATTCTGGGCCTGGGCAACAAAAAATTATCTACCGGTTCTGCCGAAGTGGTGCGAACCAGCTGAATCCCACCACTGCTCTGAAGCATTAACCTTTTTCTCATGGGTGAGCTGATCTTAGCTCTTATACATGGAATGTTTCTTATTTCTTTATTGCTGAATTGTGAGGTCCTAAAAATTATTCTTCTCATATATTTAGTGTCAGTAGAGAATGTAAGTACAGTATGCAACAAAAAGGGAATATAGGAGAAACAGAGAAAGAGGGGGGGAAATATGCATATAGCCAAATTTAACTTTCCAAACAAGCATTAATAATAATTTAAGGAAATATTATAATTAAGCAAAAATGAGATATCGTCAAAGTACCACTGAAGCCAATTAATGATAAATTAAATTAATTGTATAAATACTCCATACCATATTATTTATCATCTTTTTTTGTCTACATACCAAGCCCACTGATTATCTGTAAAGAAGAAGGAAGAGAGAATGATACCAAAGCTGATACAATAATTTTCATTTACATGATAATTTCCCTGTACTGTGCTTAATACTTTGCAGATAACATAACATAGTTTATGTGCATATTTTTGTGTGTGACCCATTCTTGAAGAAGCTTCACTATTCTAAATGAAATTAAATTACACACTTTTGTTTGATGTTTGATGTTATTTAAAAAAAACATTTCATATTGATATTATCACTGATTACTGTATATACCCTTATGCTCATGAAAACATTAACCCATACATACACACCTGCACGTATATTAGAATTCATATACCCTTTTGCATTTAACACACAGATGACAGGACTGCTGGGGGAACTGTCCAAGTATAACTGTAACTATTCCTTTTGAATATCCATGCATATACATGGCATCTGGCTCAATTAAGTTGTCAAAATAACGTTTACATTTTCAAGCCAGCAGACTAGTAGACTGGAGCCAGTAAAACTTTTCCTATAGGCATTCATCTTGCTTCCAGTGGGAATGGCCACAGGTCTTAGCAAGTGCACAGGGACAGAAAAATTGGACTATTTCTCCTGATTTCATTTGGACAGGTGAAATTCTCTTGACCGTTTCTCAGTTCCAGGACTCCTGCTTTGTAGTGACAGTAGCAATGCTACTGAAAAAAAGTCCCCTAAAGGACTTCCCTCATGGTATCTTCACTGGGGAAGCCAGAAACACTGCAAACCATTGACAGCACAATAATACAGTGATGCATAATTTTCAATGACATTTTCAACCATTTCATAACTAAGTAAGTTAAGAACACTTGTGTATTTTGAAAGCAAATCCTCTTTCATCAAATAGAAATGGCAGAAATTGGTAGAAAAATGATAGAATTTGTTCTGTACAACCTCTGTACTGCCAGAGATGTCGGGGGGGGGGGACATTATAAAAACAGCATTGTGCCACTGTGACAAAAATTCTGTCTCTTTCATATGTGTATGACATCACGCACATGTATGAAAGGGACAGAGGTCATGACACAACTGTGTGATTTTGCTTCTATCATTTTATGACAGTATTAGATCTTGTGTACATCACTGGTCACTACATCTTCTTTTTGATTAGCTAAGACATTCTGCTGATTGTCTGATTACCTAACTGTCCAGAGTTCTCATCTTTGGCCAAATTGCTAGTTTAGGAACCAGTTATTTGAAGTTGTGATGCAAATGTTAATTCATTAAGTGCTAGATTAAAGATTCAAATAAATTCCATAGATAGCAGCAAGGAAAACTCTCACATATAGGCAATCTGCAAATATGACTGCATTATTTGTGAATGGGATAAGAATATTCCTTGTCATTCTGTGATGGAATGCATCAGACTGGATTCTCAGGATGGAGGGGGTACATTCCAGAGAAATAAGAGAGAACTCAGTCCAGATATTTTGAGTGAGAGAAAGACTGAAGACAGCCCTTCCCAAATAGAGTATATGGTGGATACAGATAGTAGAGTGCTTAGCTTGGAAAGATTCTGTCTATAAGTGTGGAAACAAAAAAGAGTTTGGAAGAATCACATGTCATTCTTGGTTTTTGGGTCTGACATCTTCAGAATATGGAAGGCAACTATTACCTCATGTGATGGAAACCTAGACTGAAGGCCAGAGAATCAAAGCAGATTTTCATTATAAAGAATATACATAATCTTACTCAGATGTTAGATGGTAGTTATGATCTCATCTTCTACATACCAATGTATTAATCAACCTGTTCACAACTTATGTTCTGTTCACAACTTATGAAAGGCATTAACTTAAGCAAAGACGATAAAGTATATATAAACATGATTTGATTTATGATTGGCTAAAGTCTATATCTCTGTGAAGGGAGTGTATAAGAGCGGGTTCCTTTCAGACCAATCCCAATCACAACTAGGGATGTCATGTTTGGATGCTAAGGGTAAGGTTAACAAGACATGCTTTCAGAAGCTCTTTCACATTCTCATTCCAGGGATATTGAATGCCTGAACAGATTGAATGAAACTAAACACTACACTCTCCTACAAAAATTACTCTTCAGTTACTTGAAGATGTTTTGTAAAAACATTGCCTGGCAAAAATATAGCAATAGCACATAGCAATAGCACATAGACTTACAGTATATACTGCTTCATAGTGCTTTACAGGTCTTTCTAGGTGCTTTATAGAGTCAGCATATTGCCCCCAACAATCTGGGTCCTCATTTTACTGACCGTGGAAGGATGCAAGGCTGAGTCAGCCTTGAGCCAGTGAGAATCGAACTGCTGGCAGTCAGCAGAATTAGCCTGCAATACTGCATTCTAACCACTGTGCCACCAGGGCTCTTTAATATGCTGTTAAAACAGACTCTGAGCCTTCTGGCCTTCTGTAGGCTTTGAAGAACCTGGCTTTTTGCCAATCACTGGACCAGATTAATAAATGAATCTTTCTATAATGATTTGATATGGAATGATTAGGGTTTGCCTTGATAGTGTTATGTCTTTGTTCTCCATCTTAGCTTTGTATTGGCTTTAATCTTATGTGAGTCACCCAGATTTGCAATTTGAGAGTTTGACAGCCATACAAATTGAGTACACAAAGAAATAGTGTTCTGAAAAAAACATATATAAGATGATACTGGTCAAATGTGTTAATATACAATTTACTTGACTTAGCCTTCCATCCTTCCGAGGTTGGTAAAATGAGGACCCAGATTGTTGGGGTCATTATGCTGACTCTATAAACCGCTTAGAGAGGGCTGTAAAGCACTGTGAAGTGGTATACAAGTCTAAGTGCTAAGTGCTACTGCTGCTACTTGTGCTATACAATAACAACAGGCTTGCTATCGTTAATGCAGCTATGTTAGTTCTTGATAATAAAAACTGATATAGACAAGAATCTTTAACCTGTGATTTACTTTTTTTCTTTTTTCTTTGTAAAAAACAAAAGATGTTACCAAAGAATTCAGATAGATGAAGGATGGTTGTGAAGGAAGGTTCTCTTTTTTGGAGGGGCATTAAATCTTAGCAGAAAAAAACCTTATATACAGTGGAAATGGTGAGAGAGCATGTCTCTTCCTTATCATCTGACCATAAAAATAATTAGCTTTGTATCTTTTTTTAAAAAAGAAACAATTTTACATTGGAGAGCCTTTCACTCTACAGTCTAAAAATTTTAAAACAACACCCATTTCTAGTTTTACACATGTCTTAAAAGTAAGTAGGGAAGAGGAAAACAATCTGTAAATGCGGGAACCAGAACAGGAATTTCAAAAGTAATATCTGTAATAGCCAGCTAGCATAGAAACAGAAAGAAAGGGCCCAATGAAACTTATCTCACAACCAAAGGATTAAAACAGCCCTGGATCGTAATTAGAAGATTTACCTATTTAATGAAAATAGTTTTCTTCTACTACTTATCTATATACTTTTGCAAATGTCAACTGGCATCACAGCAGACAAGAACATCATCCTGACATTAAATGATCTTGGAAACAAATAATCAGAATCAAATCTAGTTAATACATGGCTGGGAGATTGAACTTTACTGAGAAGCTGAAAAATATGTCCTGGGAAAAGACAAGGGCAAATCTTTTCCTTTTTGCTATCTATATCTATATCTATATCTATATCTATATCTATATCTATATCTATATCTATATCTATATCTATATCTATATCTATATCTATATCTATATCTATATCTATATCTATATCTATATCTATCTATCTATCTATCTATCTATCTATCTATCTATCTATCTATCTATCTATCTATCTATCTATCTATCTATCTATCATCTATCTATATGTTTGATCTTTTCCCTACCAAAGCTTTCTTTCCCTTCCAGAAAGACTAAACAACTCTACAGTATCCCACCTCTCAGATGGAGTTATCTTTTTAGGGAGGGATAAATTGCTCCATTTTGTGGCAGGACCAGAAATGAGCTGATAGCAGAGCTTGAACTGGAGTTGATGGGCTTCCCAGGGCCGGTCATCTGTTTCTGACGAGACATATCTGAGTCAGGCAGTGGAACTACATTCTAATTTAGTGCTGTTATTACTCTGCCTTTTGATCTATAATGTTTTGGCCAGGTTTCATTTTTAACTGCATTTCAGAGCTAAGCATATGTATGCACTGCTGATTATTTGATTACTTGATTTTTTTCAGTGGCGGGAGGGAGGGCTCTAGAGAATTGGGCCAGGATAGCAAAGAATCTAATGTTCTGTGCCAGATGAGGCAAAGGGTGAGGGAAGAGGGATTAAGGGATACTGAGGCTTGTAGGTAGGCCAAAAAGATGTTTAGTATTAAATAAGTCTTGCAGGTCACTGAGATCTGAGGAATGAAATTGAAAATTCTACATGACTTGTACATCATTCAAAGGACAAGAAAGATATTAGTCTTCCCTTCAAAGTATTAAGCAGAAGGCTGAGAGAGGCAGCCAGTATCCTTTGGAGATGGTGAACCTGTCATTGATTAAGTCCATGGAGAGTTGCTCTCATCTTTATGATCAAATTACCTCAAACCATTGATCTCCTCTGTCTTGTGTGTTTCCAATGCCCTCCTCACTTGTCTTCTGTTACAAGAAAACACTTCAGGACAATTTATTGCAAGCTGCAATTTTTCTTCTTCTTGTCTAGATCAGTAGCAATTTCCTCTTCTTGTCTAACATACTTTGCAAAACTAGCCTTGCCAATTTTCTCATCCTTCCCTCAGTCTATTATGGGCTGTGAACCCAAATGAATTTTGTGAAGCAGGAAAGATGAAAATACAGATTGAGCATCTTGGTTGTTAGAACAATACCATTTAGAACTGAACTTATTGAAGAAGGAGTATATTTGTTCTGTTTTCTTTTATATGTTGGTTTAAATTTGCTAATCATAGTAAAGCAGCCATTGTCAGCTTTTTCTTGGAGTTCCAGGAATGAGCAAACTTCAAACTTGTGAATGTCATGATGTTTGCGTGGCTTTTTACTAGACATCCAGGATTTTCAAATGGGAACCAGTAATCAGAGAAGACAGAAACCAGAAATGAACAGAAATTCACTTTTGTTTATGGCACTGGAATAATTCAAGAAGAGAAGGAATTATCCTGTTGTGGATAAATGGGATCAGGGTAAATCCGAAGGAAAAAAATTGTTTCCTTCAATGCAAAAACTCTCAAAAAAATCCAACTTTTGAAGATAGTGTTTGTTTTATAGAAAAATTCTGGTTTGTCTCCAGTTCAGAAGTTTGTTCTTTTGCATTGTTTCAGTAATTTCAAAGTGTGCCTCACTTGGAAGATGTTGAAGTGGGGTTTCCATTTTGAGTGTCTAGGCTGCAATTTTTTCCAAAACGTCACACAGATATTGCATTATTGTTGTAACAACAACCTATGAATTGTAACAACCTATAAATCTGATTTCTGGGTCTTACAGAGAAAGTTGGATGCCCTTACTCCTTCTGGACATATTGGCACACCTCCAACGTATGTCCCTGATTAATTTCCCTCATTTTGCAAAAAATACTACAGAAAAGTCTCCCCATTGCCCCACAGATTAAAAAAATACACATATTGTTGAATTTGAGTTGGAAACGGACATCAAATTTCTGAATCCATTTGGTCCCATTTTGCTATTCCTCTTTGACCAATTTTGCTTCAATTAAATCCTCCCAAAGACAACCTAAACTTAAGGATATTACAATACACGGGCAGCTGCGGACATATCAAAATAATGGAAAAAATCTGTAACTAGCAATAGCAATAACATCCAGCATCTCTGACAGAGTTCAGCCACAGTGCCAAGACAAGTTTGAAATGAAGATTCAAACATGGTGGGTAAAAGAACAATCTCTTATTTGCAATGGAAGGAAACGTTTTCTGAAATGTTTGCCCCTCTTGTTGCAGATTTTTGTTGCGCCTCCTGCTTCCCGTAGCAAGATGGCAACCTACCTGGTCACATTTATCAGGAGAAGGAACAGCTAAAGACAGTGTTCTTCCTTTTCCTTCCCAGAAAGAGCATGGCCTCATCTGCCAGCTTTTTTAGAATAGCAGAGCTGATGGAAAGCATATAAACATCTACTGGGCAGAGATGCTTGCAGTCGGCTGGGTTCCATATCCCTAAATGGCTTAGGGCAGGGGTAGTCAACCTTGGCTCTTTTATGACTCGTGGACTTCAACTCCCAGAATTCCTGAGCCAGCTAAGCTGGCTCAGGAATTCTGGGAATTGAACTCCACGAGTCATAAAAGAGCCAAGGTTGACTACCCCTGGCTTAGGGCATGATTATGGAAGCAACTGCTTCTCCTACTACAAAGTTGTCTAGACAGTGAGACCTGCAGGAAAGATTCTTTTGAAGATGATCCTGTTTTCAAAGGCCCAGAATAAATTATTTTCATCTGTCACTCTCAAGCTATAAGAAGCTGGCTCAGGAATTCTGGGAATTGAAGTCCATGAGTCATAAAAGAGCCAAGGTTGACTACCCCTGTATAAGATGATCTCTGTGGGGAACTGCATTTGCCACCCCTTGGTTTAAATGCTAGGCCTTTAAATGTTAATGATTCTACAACAGTATTTGCATTCTAAGTGTTTTCTTTTTAATCACTTGTACTTTTCTATTTTTGTTTGGTTTATGCTGTAAATCAGTCTGAGACTTCTGATTTGAAAAGAAAGTCAAGATAAATAAATTGAATAAATAAGACAAAATAAGACAATATATGCACATTCCTTAGGTTTTTTTTCTGCTTTGTTATGGATGTTGCAGTAGTACCTGTTGTTTGTCAGCTGATTGGAGAATAATTTAATTGAAAGGTAAAGGGCCTTTCTCCACTTACCCTGATACAAATACAGCAGCATCTTTTTGCTTTTTTTTCAGGTAGTATCTATGTGACACCTTCATCTCATCCCCTTGAATGTGACAGGTTTCATTTATTCTTATTTTCTCCTCCTCCTGATACCATTCTAGTATATAACATTCATTAAGCTTTGTCACCATAAACTTGTAAGAAGAACAGAGGCAATGGAGATAGGATAGCAATCGGAAATCAGGATAGCATCTGGAAACAACACATTTTATACCAGGACCATTTTCTATGGACTCAAAGACAGATAGGGAACTTTGCAACTAAGCAGCAGGAAAGAACCAAAACACAAATCCTTTTCCCTCCAAGAAACTACCTTGATGTGGTTGCAGGGCTTGTGTGCTCCCATAGCTCCAACAAGAGCTACTGTATGTGAGAAATTCAACCATACAGGACAGGTTTCATTGGAGGAGCCAGCCAAACAGAGCATCTCCCTTAAACAATATGTAGAGATGTAATTTACAGAAATACATATCAGTTGGGTAGTTGCCTATGTGATCAAGGACCATCCTAGGTGTTGGAATAGGACTACTGGAAGAAAAGTTGCTTACCCATCAAAACTAGATGAAGACTGGACACAAAGAAATAATGATCTCTAATTACAAATCAAATTCAACAAGAAGAGGATATGTCTATGGAGATTCTCAGTCATCCAGGACCTGATTGTCCCAAAGGTGCTTTTTCAGGAGGCCTCTATGACTCTCTGAAAGAATGCAAATGACCAGCTGTCTGCAAGGAATATAAATCCTTCCATTCCCCACCATCCAGTCAGAGCTGAAGAAGCTTCTTGGATGAGAAGTGAAATGTCTTCAAAGAAAAACAAACAAAAGCACCTTTGAGACAAGAGGAGGATATCTGAAAAGAATGCACCAACTCTGAAAAGGACAAAATCCAGAAAACAAAATACAGATCAGAGGTTAGCAGATGTGTGTCAATTTTAATACAAAATAAAGAAGTAGAGAATTACAGAAAAAGAATGGGAAGAACTACAAAAAATCTTCCCAGGGCAAAGAAATCAAAGCCTTGCCAGAAGTAGTTTAATCTATTGAATTGTTTCATCCCAAACCAGGCACCCACTCCTATTCTTTCTTCTCAAAAGAAGAAAGCCATCTAACTAAAAAAACAAGAGGAATGGAAACAAAGAATAACTGAGCATTTAGAATCCCACAAAAACAACAGAATAAAGTTGCCAGCATTTCTAAATAAATAGCTAGCACAAATCTGACAATACTGTAATATCAAATATAAGCACCAAATCATTGCAAGAAACATACTAATATACAGCATGGCTGCAGTTATAACTGAATACCTTGGATGGAAAAATCAGTTAAAAAAGCCAAACAGTGCACCTACAAAATAGGAGGATCAGGCTAGAAAATGAATTCAACACACTAAGGTGAAATGCAAGTGAACTAGAACAGATCAAAGAAAACAAGCTGAAGAATAAGAGGACAACGAATACTTGATCAAGAATTATCACCTAGAAAGGATCAAGGAAGCACTGGAAATAAAATAGCAACAAATAACAACTATAGTCAAGAAGATCAACAGATACAAGTTGAATTACACATTGTAGACAAAATTTCCAATTTCAGTCAAATCAGTAATGTTTCTACCAGCCCATCAATGAAAAGATTGAAATGAACTAGTCAACATCTGACAAAGAAGAAACAGCAGTTCTGGCTGCAGCTATGGGAATAACCTAGAGAAACACAAGAAGAATGCATCTTGGATAAAGGAAGTAGTTAAAAATAAAAAAGAAGCTGAAATGAAAGAACTTATAATAGCAGAAATGATGGCGAAAAGGGAAAGAAAAATCAAGAATTGGTCAGCACCAGGTGAAAATAAACCCATGATTTTTAATTGAATCATTTGGTTGGTCTATGCCCACTCATTGCCAAGTAGTTTAACAACATATTGCAAGATGGTGAAATTGAAGATTGGTTAACATCTGGCAAAATTTACTTGATAATGAAAAATCCAACAAAGGAACCAATACTAGCCAATTACAGGTCAATTACCTGCTTACTAATAACTTTCAAATTATAAATTGATGCTGTAGTAAATGCAGTCCAACAGCATCTAGTTGAAAACAAGATCTTTATGCCTGAGCAGAAAAGCAACTGCCCAACAGTAGAGGAACAAAATATTAGCTGCTAATTGACAAGATGATTTTGGAAAACTGCAAGAGAAGAAAGATCAACTTGAATGTAGCTTAGATTGATTACAAGAAGGCATCTGACCTTTGCCATATGATTGGATAATCAAGTGCCTAAAAATAACTGGAATTTCTAGAAACATCAGACGTTTTGTGCAAAGATCAATGGCACAATAAGAGACAGTTATAGGTCAGTGATAATAGACTAGAAGAGGTTAATAGCAAAGGAATCTTTCAAGGACACTTACTATCACCACTACTGTTTGTTATTGAATTGATTCCTCTGTCATACTGAACAAGTCAAACTATGGCTATCAAACATCAAAAATATCTGCCAGGTTATTTCACCTCTTTTACTTAGATGACCTGAAGCTGTATAGAAAAACACCTACTTTCTATAGAAATATATGGCCAGGTGTGGTGAATGGGGTTGGTGTAAACCAGATTTAGCTGTATTTCCTTTTCTTACCTCAATATCTTGAATTCTCATTTTTTATTCACATCCTGCCCTTTGCATAATGTTATATCTCAATTGAGGGTGAAAATTAAAACAAGTAGATTATGGAATAATCAGAGTGACTACAAGCATAGTTACCATATGGAAGAATGTTAAAATGTACAAGTAGATTCAAAGTCATGTTTTCACACATTGAAGAGATACTGTTGGATAGTTATACAATTCAAGGCAGCGTGTGTAAAATTTTCTGCAATCATAGATCACTAAATAAACAGTTAGAAAATTTGGGCACTACCTTCCCCACATTTCCTTCTTTAAGAACATTTGGTGAATAAGATAAGGTTTATACTTGCATTTAAACTATTGAATTTGTATATATAGCAATAGCAATAGTACTTAGACTTATATACTGCTTTACAGCCCTCTCTAAGCAATTTACAGAGTCAGCATATTTCCCCCAACAATCTGGGTCCTCATTTTACCAACCTCAGAAGGATGGAAGGCTGACCCTGTCAAAATTGCCGAACTGCCGGCAGCTGGCAGTCAGCAGAATTAGCCTCCAGTACTGCATTCTAACCACTGTGCCATCACAGCTATAGATATACTTTCCTATGTCCTACATTTTAAAGGTTTTGTTAATGTTAAATTTTGTATCAAAAAAATAAAGATTATTTATCACTCTAATTATGTTATTTACCCAATGCTATGTAATATATCTCTTAGCACAAACATGCTCATCAAGAACATTTTTCAGGAGAACACTTTGAATTTAACATCTTTCATACCAGTGAGAGAGAAGATGTAGTTATTATTCTGTGCCAATGTACTGTTACCTGGCTTGATGATGGATAGTTAATGGCCTAAGCCAGGAGCCAAGAGAGCCAAGAGAGATCAAAGGTCTGGCAGTTGACTAGAGTGGAGTGGCAAGGGCTGAGGTTGTGAGCAGGCTTTGATTAGTTGACTTGCAACGTGAACACAGGGAGGTGCAGGTTGAGGCAGTGAATAGGTTCTGGCCAGAGGGAATCCCCAAAGCACCTAACAGAATTCTACAGAACATCAATGGTCTGCAACTCATAGTTTAAGAATCATTGATTTAAAAACAAGACACTTTCTCTGTCTTATAAATTTCAGAGGTGACGCATACTTGAGAAAAAATGGTAGACTGAAATAAGAGCCAATATATATTTCAATTTCCATTTATACTACTGGCCTTTTAGGGCATAAATGGTAGTTGCAATATTAAGCGGTATGACAAGATATTATTACCTTCCAGTAATGAGTTCAGTCATACAGTGAATAGGAAAAACAAACAGGAATTTTCCCAAGAAATTTGATGGAAGAATTTAAGTGGAAGTCTGTAATGAATGTTCCCACTAAGACAGCAGCATTTGAGGCTCCAGAAGGCCACAAGAAAAAAATAAAACTCTTCTATTGATACCACCTTAAGAAATAAAACTAAAGATTAACAGAGAGGATTTTATGGTGATGTTCTGAAATGTTTGTGGGATATTTGTGTTCTTACTTGATAGTAACCTGATATATGCTGAGTGCAAGGGCAAGTGTGTTGAGATATCTGAAGAAAAAGCCCTCCTCTCAACCAAATGAGTAAGTTCCTTGCATGTAAAGATGATGAATTAAATTTAGTGCTGCATCTTCTGCCAACAGTTCTGCTAACTGATCAGGGTAAGAAACTTCACTGTCACAAGACTATTGCAATATAAATTTCATTTTATTAGACAAAATGTATTACAAAAGAAATTAGAATATTAATTGATTGATTGATTGATTGAAAAAATATAATCCAAGAGGAGCATCAAAGAGAGCAAAATGGAGAAAGCCTGAAAGGTGGAATAGAAAGGAAAGGACAATGACCAGGTATACTGTATATACTGTGTGTGTATAAACACACACACACACACACACACACACACACAGGTGCACAATCACCCACACATATATTTCAAGTATTTACCACTAATAAATGCTTGTCCATTGCTTATGTTATTATAATACTGGATGAAATTCAACTATTATAATGGACAGTATTCCAATTAGATGGTATCCAGTTAGTTAGAACATTGGATGATATCCAAATCACTGTAACCTTTGCTCTTCAAAATCTGTACCAAAGAATCCCACAAATTTCTAGAGAAAATTTGGACAGGGCATGGGGGTGGGGACAGAGAGGAAGAAGAATTGCTGAAAATCAGGCCCTTTCCTGTTCCATTAAAAATTGCCTTCTGTTGGCAGAGGAACTGCCCATATATCAATATATAGTGTTATTTATTCTAGGAATGTATGTTGGAGGGGGGAAATATATTCTGCTTGTAATATAACTATCACACCTTCAAACAAAAATAAAGCCAATCATAGGTGTAATACTAATCAAGAATTAAAAAAAAAAGCTTCGTTCACTCTTGACTAGTTTTTACATGGTTGAAAGCGTCTGATGGCATTTTGAATACACAAATTTGTGAATATACAAATTTAGTGCAGAATCCTTCCCTTCTATGGGCCAGGTGGAGGCAGTGATGTTATGTACATGGGCCAAGGATGGCATTTATTAGGCTTTTATTTTTTTCTGATTCTTCACTCTTCAAACTGTTTAAAATTGTACTATATTTTTTTCCATGTGTTTCCTCTACCAAAGATAAACCATGCTGCTGACTTATTCAGTAGAGCAGGGGTCCCCAACCCCTGGTCTGTGGACCGGTACCGGGCTGCAGCATGCCAGCAACTGGTCTGCATAAACAAGCAAAGCCCCATCCATGGGATGCAGGCAGCACACAAAACCACACACTCTCTGGCCCGTGGAAAAACCTCTCTCCATGGAACCAGTCCCTGGTGCCCAAAAGGTTGGGGACCTCTGCAGTAGAGTGATCAGCTTGATGCTGAAGAACCCAAAGAAGAAGGACAAGGAATATAGGCATCTAACTTTTGGGCTGCTGCCAGCTGTCCACCTGCTTTATACTTGTAGATAAAGTGGGGAATGTTAAATTTTGTACCTGAAAGTTGATGGAAGAATAGAATGTCTTCATCTTGGCTTCAGTATGTACTCCAGAAGTGCATACGGACAAACTACATTAAAAGTGCACTATTTTCAGCTCCCATATTTGTAAATGTAGAGTAGATAAAGAGAATCAGTTGTTTTTCAGTAATTGTGGGGTTGTTCCTGGGAAGAATTGCCATGCTACTGATGGATAATAATCAGGGTTAATGAAAGGCTTAATGAGGCTGTTTGTTGAGGGTCAGCAAATCTGCCCATGGCAGCTGATGTAAGGAAACAGACTGCCTTGCTTGAGGCTGTAAGTCTCAAGAGTTTGCAGAAGATAAACAAGCAAACATTTAAAGAAGAAAAGTCCCTGACATCATTGCTTCTGAATGAACTTTGTGTCCTTTAGAGGATTTATGAAGTATAATTCTGGTATGTACTTTTTCTCATTATCAGAACACATTTTGTGGCTAAATGGGACCTTAATCCTGTTAGTAATATTACTGTCTGTTGCTATGGAAGTGGATCTGGTGATCCAAATTTAGTACAATAATTACTTCTCTGATCCATATTTCAGAAGGAATGTGTGGTTTTGCATGGCTTTGATGGCTATATTGTTACACAAGACACTGTGAAAAACATTTAGAGGTGCATGATTATGAATGGAAACAATAAGCTCTCCTTTGTGCAATAAGAGCACTTATTTGAACTTTGGTCCCTGTTTTGATGCCTAACACATTAATGATAAATATGTGCATAAAAAGAAAACAGAAAATTTGTACTCTTGGGAGCAGGAGCAGAATGCCATCAAATATTAGACCAACTTTTTCAGTCTGTGATACCTTCCAAATATTTGGCTTTTAGTTCTACTGAATCATTCAGCCATGCTGAGAGAGAAAGAAATCAAATTCTTTTGGCTTTTGTACTAGGTTGGAAAAACCTATATCCTATGTTGGAATAACTGGTTATTTCAAGTTATGATAGATGCTATTACCTATGCTGCAATTCACTGCACTCTAGTAGTTGAAATGTGAGTCAGAAACTAATTTTAGAAAGAGAACTTTATCTCTCTCTCTGAATATATTGTCTTTTTTCATTTGCTTAAAATGCACTTTGAAGGAGCAAAGCAATACATCTGGTTACACTGCTTAGTACTATAACTACAGAAAGAAGGAGGAGAAGAAGAGAGAGAGAGACTGCTGTAAGACAGACAGCTATTCCTTTCTAGAATACATTTTGGTTCAATCTGCATTTTGACTGCTAATGTGAAGAAATTAAAAAAACTGCTACTGGAAAAACACAGAAGGGTCTAAAAATATGTCATTTTCCTGTCACCTCCACCTCCAATCCACAATCCCCTTTTGCTAAGCTTTGCTAAGTTTAGCTGCTGTACTCCCAATAGGAATGTCTCTGCCAAATCTCAGGGCTTTACTTTGAACATGTAAGAGATGTATTTCTTGCAGTATCAAAGCCTCATCCTTTCTGAATGCACTTTTGATTAGAGGAGGAACAAAGATTTGCTACCAAGTGAAACTGGATTCATTTGGGGATTTATTACACACTTAAAAACTACCATTTTTCATCAAAGCCATGGCTAAAATTTGCATGCCATTTCATGGCCACTTTGATGGTTAGTAGCCCAGGTGCTTGGAAGAAATTAACAGGTTTGCTAGAATTAATGGAGCATTAAGGAGAGTGATTTGGAATTTTAAAACTTCCTAATCAGGTAAAACCCAGGATATTTTATACAAAAACATCACCTATAAATTTCAAACTATATATATTGTTCCAGAAGAGGAACAAAGAAGGAAACCAGTGGTCCACTTAGATTGTTATATTCAAAGTTTTATTAGTTTATAATATACGATACAATCAAAATACAAAATAAATAGCGGAAAAGATAGGGAAGGGGAAAGGGAGTAGAGAAGTGAGGTAAGGGAGAAAAAAAGAAAAAAAAAGGCATTGACTTCCGACTTCCTTTGGTGCAATAGAGGTTTGCAACTTCAAACCTCAACTTTTTACTTTTATAAAATAATATAAACTAGCCATTTTAATAATTTATCTAATTAGTAAAGCCCACAAATAAAATTTCATTGTTTTTCCACCGCAAGCACAAAATCTAGGAGCGGCTTCCACGTGGCAATAAAAGTATTTGTATTTTTTTCTTTAATCAGTACAGTCAGTTTAGTCATCTCTGCTAGCTCCATCAGTTTTTGTAACCATTCCTCCATTGTAGGAATCGATGTGGTCTTCCATTTCTGTCCACTTAGATTGTTAACAGGATTCGTGGCACTTCCTCAGTATCAAGAGATTGGAACTTTTTGGTTTTGTTTTCTTAAATGCCCCTTGAAGCAAATATATTGAGTATAAATGACTACTTATTTCTGTTAAAAAAAATAATCCCTGCTATTGTTACAAATTATGAATTCTCATTTAGAACCTATCCATGGATCTTGTAAAGTATATTAAGTGTATCTTTTTAGGAAGTGAAGGTACATTTCACCAAACATACATATCCCTCCACCACCCAGGAAATTTGAATTCAGATTATTCCTACTAGCATAGTGTAGGAAGCATGGGACACAATTCTTTCATCAAAGGAAAACTAGCTTCTGTTTGTTCAGGCCAGAGAGGCTGATGATTGATCCCCTTCATCTGCTAAAACCTCCTCATTCCCTGCAAAATTACAGATAGGCCTCAAGTTATGAGCACAATTGGGACCAGAATTTTGGTTGCTAAGAGATGCAGTCATTAAGCAAGTCATCCTGTAATCGTATCTGATTTTGCAACTATTTTTACCCCTGTCATTAAGCAAATCACATGATCCTTAAGTGAATAATGCAGATGTTAAGTGAATCCAATTTCCTTGGTTGTTAGAAGCCGGCTGGGAAGGTTGCAAATCAGATCATGTGCCACAACCATCATAAATGCAAGCCAGTTGCTAAATGCCCAAATTGTAAGCACACGGTTCTGGGGATGATGTGAAAGCTGTAACGTTGGGGACACATCAGAAGTCACTTTTTCCAAGGCCATGGTAATTTTTAACAAATGGTTCTAAATTTGAGAACTTCCTGTATTTTGTTGGGAATCTCATGGTGGAATCTCATGCAATAAGCCATGCAAAGAGATACATAAAAGCAGAGCAGCGTGCTATTAAAAAATGAAAGCCTCTCAAATTGGTGCTTCAGAAATAAAGCACAAGTTGCAGTTTTATTTTACTACTCATCAAGGTGTGAAACATTAATATAAGTAGCAGTTTTCCACTCATGTCTCTAACTATATCAGAAAAATGCTTACTTTTAATCAAGCTACATTTTATAAAAAGTCTGTGTTTTAATTAGCAAATTTTATTACTTTCAAAGTGGATCTCTGGGTTTGGTTAGTTCATTGGTTATAGGAATTAGAATAGTTAAACAATTCCTATAAAAGCTATTTAATTGCTTTTAATGAGGACCATTCCGAACTCTGATTACATCAAAGTAACAAAATGGGTGTTGTGAGGACATAACACATCTGCACATTCTTTAAAAGGTGGAGTGTATATTGTAATGTCACAACACACATTTCTTCACTTAAACCTCCCTCTGTCTTGGTGCCTTGATTGCAATTTCCTCAGAAGCTGTTACAAATCCTAGTGGTCCCATATTAGGCTGAAAGTTATATTGGAGAAGACTAAAAACCTGAAAAGTAATCCTCAAATACTTTTCCTTTGTTTACAAAGTAGCCCAATTTATATTTCTCAGACAAATACATGGATCAGACCAGTGTTACATTTCAGATTATGCATTGTTTTAAAAATTGCAATGCAGGGGATTTTTTTTTGCTCAGAAATGTCATATAATTGCATCTATGATGTGAGAAAATATATTAAAAGAAATATCTTAAGAAACTTTATAAAACATTTACTGTATATTCTGTGCAAGAATCAATGAAAATACCCATGGTTTTTCCCTCACTGCCTCAAATCACTACACTCATCATAGGCCAATCCAGAAATTGGATGAAACAGATTTTATATTTTATTTTTATATGAGAAATGGAGATTGCTCAACCAATTTAAATTTCAAACATGATCAAGGGATTCCATTTTTTGGAAAACCTTTATTCGGACTTGATTTTCCCCCCATTAAACCAGATATTAGCAACTCCTATTCTCCCAGTTCAGAGTCTGGCAAATTATCTACCATCTTTTCCTGTTGTAAGGTGCTCTGCTTAGCAATATCCCTTACCAAAAAGTTCTGTTTGTTGCACAGATTCTTGCACAGACTATTTGGGACATTTTCCATTCTGAACTTTGCAATGCCTTAATTGTTGTTTTAAATTAAGGCAGCAATATTTTACTGCCTTAATTTGTTCCAGTATGTACGGACTATGTCAGTTATGTATCATGAAGGATCAGAAGAAAGAGTTTTTATAACACGTCCAATGATGTTTCCATTTATCTGTTTCTGTTTTTCCTCATCTAAAGACTCAGGAACTGAGAAACCAACTCAGGTTTGTACTTTATCTTGATCACTTCTAAAAGAAGATCTCTCTGTCTCTCCCTCTCACTCCCTCTCTCTCTCCCATATGTGCTAGGTTTGATGACTATGTTGATTATGTGCCATTAAGTTATTTTTGATTCCTATCAATCACATAGATAGATTTTCTCCATGATAATCTGTTCCTAACTTGGTCTTTCAGGTCTTCCAACAGTGCACTCATTGCTGCTGGTCATCATCTTCTTCATCTTTCTTTCCATCTTTCCCAGCATTAGTCTTTTAACCAGGTTAAAAGTTCCAAATCTGAGTTCCAAAGAAATCAAATCAGGTGGCCCAATATGCACAGTATCTTATTTTATGTGATCATTCCAAAATAGTACAGTTCCCATCAATTTTTACAATATTCAACAAAGTTCCTCCTAGCTTTTCACTTAAATGCCATTGCCTCCTCTAATATGGGGATCATATCTGGTTTTGAAAACATATTTATCCCTTATTCAGTTTTCTTAGAGGTCTCCATTCTAACATTTCCCACATGTTCATTAAATTAAATTTTCCAGAACAAACTATTTTGCTTGAATGGATTATTGTGAGAGGGTTTACGCATTTATATATTTACCCAAATGCATTGCACAAATGCATTGCATACATACGTAGATGTCTGTCTGTGAACCAAAAAGCTATACATGATATATGTGATAACTATCTAGTAGCACTAGAAACAGTACGGAACAATATTGTCTAAAGTTGGAGGTCAGTGTAGCATTATAGTAGTGACCCTTCTTGACTTGGACATTGTTAAGATATGTGTTGGGACTTCAGAATTGCCAACAGTCTTGCCTAAAAGCCATGCTGAAGGAAGCTAGAACAGATAACACTGAAATAGATGATATAAAGTGGATAATATCTATAAACTAAATAATACTAAACTAGATGGAGCAGTTTATACCAATTGTACACTTGTCAAATTTAGCCAGCAAGTCTGAGAAATAAAAGGTATCAAAGATGCTTTCTGAAGTGGTGTAATCCTATGAAAGCTGTACTATGTGCTCTTTTTCAACGGCTGAATCCAATATCTAGCTCAAATCTATTGATTTAAATCAGCAGAACAGAGCTCTGTATGTCTCTGAAAGCAAAGATCTAAATTCCTACCTTCGAAAAACTAATGCCTTGTTGAGATTAAATCCCACAAATCATATAAATGATTGATAGCTTGATGTACTTATCAGTATTGCTCTGCTACTAGATAATGTATAATCCTACCCTTGTCACAAACACACATATGAGCAAGGAACATTAAGATAAACTCTTTTTGTTTAGAGTTCACAGTAAAACAGTCATGCAGAAGCAACTTGTTACAGGGAATAGAGTCACAATATTCAGAAAATTGCATCTCAAACATAAGAACACTACTCTAATGGCCTCACGATTCTTCCTGCTGTCAGTAGTTAATGGTTACAGTTCTAGTCCATGAAAACTTCAGAGTTCAGAGTTTCCATTTTGCTGTAAGCCAAGCACTTATAAGTGTGTTTTGGGGCCTTTATCTGCTGTGCCCTTTTCCACGCATCATACAAAGTGGAGAAATGGGTGGCATTGCAGTGCAACAGATACCTTCCCTCTTGTGTAGGATCACATGAATGTTCTAGTCATTCAGCATAAGTGAAACTTCATTGGAGAGAAAGCATGTTGTGGCTGGGTAAAAGAGGTGGATGACCTATTAAGTCATTCTTCTTTCCACAAATTATATAGGTGGTGAAACCACCTCTTTTTCCTTGGCTGACCTGCAGAACTGTCTGCCATTTTGCTGGTGAGAGAGGATACCAAGGGATCCACAAACCATGAGGAAAACTGCACCCCTACTCTTCATTGTAGTGTGTCCCCCCAAGGGCCTCCTTCGCTTCAGGGAGGAAGAGGGCTCACCTTTTCACTGTCAGCACCTCCCAGACAGCCTTGCCAGTAGGCATCCAATTCACCCCCTCATCCTTCACCTTTCCACATATAATGTAGGCTTGTGCCATTTCCTCTCCCTCACAAATCTCAGGAGAACCCAGTGAAAACAGCTCTTCCTTGACTGATCTGCAGAACTGCCTACTAAAATAGTTCCAAAATAATCAATGGCTGCACATCTGTTGAACCTTGCTGCCAGCTGATTGGGTGCAGGGACCAGAGGGTGGGGATGCATCTTTCCAGCTTCCCTTGTACTACATAACCTATGAGTTTATAGGAAATATAATCAGAAGTTATGGTGGTGCAGAAGCGACCACCACTTTGCTAACTTTCAATCCTACGGAAGTCATGAAACCCAGATTTTGAAACCAAATTCTGTAAGCTCATTTGAGATATTTTGATTAAAAAATTGTTGCTGTACAATGCATCATTTCACCCAACTGAAGCTTACAAAATATCAACAGACACAAGAGTTTTAGTAATATATAGATAGATGAGTTTTTCCTAGTGTTTTCCCACAGGTGCAGGGTCAATTTTTTGGATCAACAAGCCCCATTTCAGTGTCCTCCCACAAGATTGTATGTAGCTGTTGATCCATTGTTTGCAACAGGAATTGACCAATTGGCTTGTTGGTGGAACCTGATGTTGGTTGGTCCATGTTAAGCTTAGCACTAACATGGAAAAGGGCAGGTTGTAGTGGCATCAGCAAGGATGAACGGAACTCACTGGCAATTAGTTAATAATGAGTTAGATACAGCATAAATCTAATTCAGTTGCTTCCCCACCACTATCCAAAGTGGAGCAAAAGAGAAAATATTTTTTTTTAGTTTTTGAGTTTTTAAATATAAGGTGTATTTTATTTTAACGTTTGATGAATTTCAATTTTGGATTGTTTTGTTTGTTTTGCTATCATGGTTAATGAGATGCAGTGATTACAGTGTTGGATGAGGAGTGGTGAGACACAATATTCTAGTCCACTTATTACACTGATCAATTCAAAAACAATTTCAGTTTGAAAATTAGACATTTCTGACCATGCCAGACTCCCAAAATGCAAGAGAATTCATATAGGCTTGGCATTCTGACAAATCAGCTATTAAGAGATACACTGAAATGCATGCATAAACCATTAAAAAAGAAAGCTATCAAAAGGCAAAGAAATGGGAAAATAGCCCTAAGACCTCTCTTCTTAACACATGCCAGGATCAATCAAAAAAGAATCAGTGCCCTAGTAGGATAAGCTACAACATATAACCAGTCAACAGGCTCCACTTTCTTCTGCACTAATGATGTTACTTACCTGGCAGTGAAAGGTCTGCAAGAAAAAAAGCAAGCTTCAGAACACCAAGAATTCAATACGTCCGTTATTTTATATCCTTTTCTGTGGGTGAATTAAAAAGAAATGAAATACTTTATTCTTTAACTTGTTTGTGAATGGTGTCTTTGTCTTTTTTCATGCCTGCTTTCAATAGTGTGCTATTTTTATAAGATATAATAATATCTCCCAAGTATTTCATTCCCCAACCATATTCATTTTCAATCTTGCAAATATTACTGAGTAAATCTGATTGACCTCTGTTTTTATCTATTGTTTGCATTTTAATGAAAGCTGCAGTTGGAATATATATTATAACTGAAAACACACACCTTCGCCCTGCATAAAATACATCCTTAATTATATCTTCATAAGCGTCTCCCTCTTTCTCTGGTTTGACATTTAAAAATAACCTAGAAAAATTTGATGAAGAAATGTTAATATTGGAAAATTTTGCTTGATTTAGTTTTTTAAATGAACTGATCTAATTCTATGTACTGTAATTATATTCTCAATGTGTAACACAACTGTTCATTAAATTCTGTACTTCTCTAACTTTTTATAGTATAAATCTTAGTTCAAAACATTAAATGGATCAATTATTCCATTAATATATGACCCCATGGAATTATGTCTTGGTGTTGCTGGTTTTTTTCGCTTATACAAATTATTGCTTTTTGGTGTTTTATTATTTTTCTGAAAGTTTTGGGTGCTTTTCACCTGCTGCTTGGCCATTAGTCTTCTTTACTATAAACCATGTCTGCATTTGGGTACATGTGAAAGAATCTTTTGTGTGATCCATAACACTAAACCTTATGAATCTAAAACCCTCAATTCCAAGATAAAGAGAATACCATGTAGGTCTATGCTTTTACTCCTCCTAAGTCAAGTTCAGTTCACAAATGAAGACAAATATATGAGCCCGAAAGCTTGAAAGAATAAACATAGAACATAAAATAATAGAGTTAGAAGGGCCTCGGAAGTCTTCACCTTTGTTCCTGGTGACTGACTCAGATTGGATCCTGCAAATTCAGTTCCTTTATGTCCTATAATTTTGCTCACCTTTCAAAAACTGAGGAGAGGAATAGAGCTGGATAGAGGAATAATGAGAAGGCTTTCTAACCTCTTTGAGCCCATTTCAAATGCAAATTTCTTTCCCCAAATTCTGCCAAGGCATAGAAAACCTGCAGGTATGTTTGAGAAAGTCGTTGTTTGCACATGTACCTATTCATTTTTGGAAAGGCATATTCACAGCCAACCATATGCTGCACCTGCAAAATTGGAAAGTAGTTCACTGATAAAGTTTCATAGTAATAATAGAATATTAGAAATTAGAAGTTGGGAGTTAAAGTACAGTATAAGAAAAGTGAAGCTGATTGTCTCCCTAATGGGCAGGCCTCAGTCCCAAGAGTTTTCTGATTAACATGGCCATTGCTGAAAATCTGAGGAGTTGAAAAAATGTTTTTTGAGTTTAGTAACACATAGTGGGCCACAAGAAGTGCAGAACAGATTGATTTAGAGCCACATGAAATGTTTGACAAGAAAATCTAATTTTTATTGTATTAAGAATGTTATTAAAATGCAAATTGTATTCCATATTATATTAAGAACATTGCTTGACATAAAAATTAACTACATGCATATTATCCAAATGAGTTAGTTACCTTAACTTAATTGGGGGTGCATTTTAAGCATCAGAGGCTTGTCATTATTCCTAGCAAATAATACCATGTAATAAGATAGTATTTAACAAGATTTTATATGTTATTGCAAGCTTGCATGCCTGTACTATATAATTAGACACATAATTAGAGAGAGAAATAATAATAATGAATTCATCCATACTAACAGAAAACAATCTCTGCATGAATGTTCCAATTACTTACATTTCATCCCAATTATTTTCATTCATTCACAATGGATATTTATATTGGAAGTAAATAACTTCAGGACTCCAAAAATACTTTTAAATTTATTTATTTCTTCATTCATTTGAAATATGCCTAATCCCCTTCCAATACAAATCTAGAAGACATTTGCTCAATATTTACTTCTAATAGGAATAATTTCTCTTTCTCTTTCAGTCCCAGAGCACTTTAGGTTTCTTATTTTCTATTACTTTGTCTATTTTGTGGTCCCACCAGGTTTTGCTTGCAGGCAAATAATATTTCTTGCAGACATTCCAAGGCATCATTTTTGCTACTTTGTCATGCCATTGTTTGTAGTCTGTTTGTACCATTGTCTTGCAGCAGCTAACTAGGTGGTCCACGGTTTCTTCAGCTTCTTTGCAGAGATGACATTTGTTGTCTTTTCCTGGTTTCTCAAATCTGTCTTCGCATGTATTTGTTCCTATGTTCCTGGTCTTGTGCAGGGAGAATTACTCTCTTTCTTCAACTTTCGTACTCTTAACCATTACCAAAACAAGCCATTAATTGTTGTTAATGTCTTTGCTGCTAGTTTTTTTTTTAATATACTAGTCATGTAATAGTTTTCCTAGTCATGTCTCTTTTCTTTTCTTCATTTGGCCTTTCTTGTAGGCCAGTTTCTTCTCTCCAGTATTCATTAAGCCTTCCTAGTATACTAGTATCAATGCACTTTCCTCACTGTCCTTAGATATTCTTCCAATATCCTTTTTTCTTCTTCTTCAACTGTCTGGAATATTTGCAACATTCCATACGTGCTAATTTTCTTTGGTATGTAGAGTCTGTCAACATTGCTGCTGACATCGCTGGATGACAGGCACAATATATTATCATGATATATAATATTAATTCAATAATAATTCATTATTGTTTTTGTTGTTATTTTTAATATTATGTTATCTTACAAAATGGTAGGCTTCACTAAGCATTCAAATATGGAAAATAAATTGATGAGATGCTTTCCTTTCATTCACAAGATGTTTCATAATATCTTTCTTCACTGGGTTGGTGTTACTCAGCCATTTTGGTTGTAACTTTGTTTTGGATTTTCCAGTTTTAAAACTTAGGATAATCTTTAAAAAAAAAATTAAAATCAGAGCAGGGAGCAAGTGAGTGCCAGAGGAAGTTCTATCCTTAGATTAGTTCAACCATCCTAGTAAAAGAGAAGGAAAATGAAAAAGGGAAATAGATTTTTTTTTCTCATAGCAGAAAATCATTTTTTTAAATTTTTCATGGCTATGGGACAGAAAACAATTTCACCTAAGGTTCCATTCGTACACCGTGATATCTGATGCTTGTAGAACTAATCATTCAAAGTTTCAAATGGTTGATTTTTAAATTAAATCAGTAGTTCAGGAGAAATGACTTCCTCTGCTCTGTAAGGCAGTTCCTACATAGTATATGCTGCTTAAATGAAATGTGTGACAATTAATTGACAAAATGCTTGTTTTTGGATTCTTGGTGACAATAACAAATGTAACCAAGGCATTCTGAACAAATTGTGCAAGGTGTGTATCTCTCTTTCTGTCTTCAAATTTACTGTTGCAAACAGTGAATACACACTTCATTTCACTCATCAATATCATCACTATTTATTGTTTATTTAGGCAGTATTTGTTATAAAAACAATAATAATAATGAAAAATAGCAACAAAATGAATTGGGTGAATTTTTTTGATCTCATAGTTACTTAATCTATAAGTACAGTAACTGTGAATAAAGTTCATGGCATAAATACAAGCATAAGAACAATTTCTCTATTGCGATCTGCTCTAGACGCTGTACAGTTCCTGATGGAGACCATACCTATCTCTCTAATCTAATAACCTTCAAATGCTTGCAGAAATGAACTTAGTTTGCCATATACACTAAATTAAGCAGGACTTTAGTGTAATGTATTTTTTAAAACACAAACAAACATAAGCTTGTTTCATCTGTTTAAACACTATTCAGATTCTTTTAGTTATTTATTTATTTATTGCTTCCTCTGGCTTCCTTGTGAATCCAATGACAATCAGATTGATGGCTTCTATAGCATCTCTCATGCTTCTCTGAAAGTCTGGCAGTGAATTGTGCTGTGTGGTGACATCACTGTGATAGATTACACATGCACATGCGATATGCTATATTTTTCAAGGTCTCTTGACAGCCTTCTTTTCACTTGGTCCATTAATTCAGTTCAGTGAGCATCTTCCAACAGGATTTTTTTTTTAAAAAAAAAGTGCCGTTTGAAAGAATTGTAATCCTCCTTCCACCAAACATGAAATTTTCTTCCCCTTAAAAATGATCCTGAACAATGCATCAGGATGCCAGTAATTTCAAACATCATTTTGGATCATAGCAATTGTAGAAAGGATTTGGAATTACTGTTCCTTTATGGGATTCTCTATTGAATAAAGGGAATGGATGCATTCTTTAACTGCTGAAGGTAATTCTTTTATGTAGAATCCTACTGTGTACTCAATTTTGTAACTAATTTTCTTGCTATAGTTTTAAAATATTCAGTTTAAAGGTTGAAGATCTAACTTTCTTAGATGGGCATTCGATCTGAGTTGGTAGTATCTGGGCAGCAATGTTTAGCTATGCTATGCTAGTGTATGAGAAATGAGTTTCATTTTGCTTAGTTGTTGTGTTAACCATCCAGAGTCAGTTGACAGGGGCATGACAATTGAGTAAGTAAATGGCCCAATGGGAAAAGTTCCTTCAGCTGTTATACACTGGAATTTAATTGTAGCACAGAGAGCCTAGGGTACTGCCTACAGCTGGAAAGATAATTGTATCATTTGTCCATCTCATAAGTAAATAAATGGAAGAACACCACACCAAAATATTCTACTAATGTTCTCTTCTTTTTTGAATGAAAACTTGAAAGCAAATTCTCATTCACGAAACTGGTACATTGATAAATGAATGCATTATTTTATACTGTATTTCATTTCTTGTTGTATTTTTTATATTTTAATGGTTTTGCAGTAAAATGCTTAGAGAGCTGCAATAATAAAGATGGGAGGGGATGAGGAATTATACCTTAAGTTTATTTACACTTCTGAATATCTTTCAAGTAATTCACAATCGTGCTTTTGGGGGGGGGGAGACCAAAGATAAATGACATACAGAAAAGACAGAATAGTGTGTGAGAAGAAATGAATTATATAGCCTTCAAGCTGCCAGAAATCTTGGATCTGTAATGTTGTTCATTCTGTTATTTCAGATTCTTGGTGCAAATATAGCCACCATTGTTGGGACTAAACTGCTATGAAAATTGCAGAATATCAATGGGAATTATGTCTCCACTTTATTTAAACTAATGAAGTGTTAAAAACTGCCTTGTAATTCTACAAAAAATTACTTAACATGTGAAGGAACTTCCTCTTCTTCCTCCTCAGCTTCTGTTACTCATATCCATAAAGAATTTGGGAATGTTAATATTTTTCTTGCTATTTTCCCATTATTATTCAAAGTAGTAGAAGGCCCTCTTAGCACATTACTGTTTCCTGTAACACATTTTAGCTACCCAGAATGTCAAATATGAAAAAGTCCAAAGAAAGAAATTTCCTCCTAATGTCTTCCTTGGGATTTAATGGAAACATAAAAAGTCAGGGATGCTGCAGACCACCACAGAGAGGTTCCTAGTATGAAAAATAGGAATTTCACATGCATTCCTTAGCCACTTTATTTCTAAATAAGTACAAGAAAATCACCCTTTTCTCTTTCGGGGTAAAAAGTCAATTTTACTTTCATTCCATTGAATGAAAATGGGTGGATAGGGGAATGGAAGAAACCATGCCTTCAATAAAGTAAGTTTAGCTGCAAAGCACATTGTTTGCTCCAATATCCAAAAGATCTTTCCAGAATAAAAGGAGAGTGATTTGATCTTATCCCATTTTCTACAGCTGTAAGGAATCATTGCCTTCCCTTTAATGTCTGCCTGTGCTACAAGGAGCACCTTGTAGAGTATTGGCCTTGTAGCTCAACTAACCTTATAATTGAGTAATTATTACAAATGAGCTTGCATGGGTAGAGCAATTTGTTGAGATGCAGGAGTGCCGAATGCAAAAACAAAACAAAATGCCATTGTGGTACATTTCTCTATAATTTTATGAAGAATTATATTAAACAGATAAAACCAACAAAGAAATCTAATACGAAAGTGTGCATGCACTGAATGTGTGTGTGTGTGTGTGTGTGTGTGTGTGTGTATGTGTGTTTAAACAAAGTGTGGAAAAAAGCAAAACAATAAATACTCCCCCCAAAATATCCCTGCAAAAGATAGTAACAAAGAAACTTCTGCCTTCATCCACTGTAAGCATAGTCAACATTCCAGATAATCCTTGATTTAGAACTGTAATTAGGCCTGGAATTACAATCATAAGTCATTGCAGTTGTAAATTGAGTCAATACCTGACTGGACCTGATTTTTCAACAGTTTTGCAGTGGTTGTTAAGTGAACACCACAGTCGTTAAGTAAATCTATTTCTCCTAATTGGCAATTTTTGCAGAAAACTGGGAGCAAACACCAGAAACTGGAAAAATCTTCCAGATCACAGTCACATGACTGTGGGACGCTGCAAATGGCCATGAAGGTGAGCCAGATGCCAAGTGACCAAAACAATCCAATATTTCCATCTCTCTCTTGTAAGCTGAATTTTTAATGTCCATGTTAGAGTCCATTACAGTTATCTTCAAAAGAGTTTGTTCATCTTCAGTAACAACTTTTAGTTCCAGTTAATAGTTAAAAAGCTCATGCACTTCTCATGCCCATAGATCAAAAATTTCCTTTAAAATAGCCATTATGTGCTTTAGTAATCAACCTTCAAAGTCTTGTTTTGCACTGAAATGTACAGGGGTTTTTTCTCACAGGAGATGGTCTTTCTAACTTGTTTTAAAATCTTTAAATCAGTTTCATAAAGCCTTAGCATTTAAACTGTTTAGAAACAGAATACTTCAGAATTCTTGAACCGAAGAAGCTTCTTGGGTGAGAAGTGAAACATCTTCAAGGAAAAGCAAAGTCCAGTTGCCTTTTGAAAAAGTGCCTTTGGGACAACCATGACCCAGATGATGGGGAATCTCCATAGATTTTCTTTCAGACCGAATTTTGACAATCTGGATCTCACATCCACCTGCCTTTTCAGTCAATATACTTTCACAATCTGTGCAGAGTAGAGAAAATATGAGCGCAAGCTTGCCTTGCCTTACTGGAAGCCTGATTGTTGTTCATTTCTCCATTTGTCCATGTTATTCTCCCCTATTATTGTACTCTTTTTGTTTTATGTATTCAAGAACACACTGGCTTCTACATTTGGTGAGGAAAGGAGAACCAGCAATATTGGAAATACCAAAGTTGGGCTGCAAAACTCCAGGTGGCCATTAGATGGCACCAAATAATTAGACCTTTCTGTATAACTCTTAGCTCAGGCATGTCCAAAGTCCGGCCCGCGGGCCATTTGCGGCCCGCGGCCCGGTTTAATCCGGCCCTCGAACAGCCCTCCCTGCTCTATGTAAATGCGGCCCTCCCACGGCCCTCTGGCAAGTCCCATGAGAGAGAGAGAGAGAGAGAGAGAGAGAGAGACAGAGGCACTTGCACTTCTCTCTCTCTCTCTCTCTCTCTCT
>NW_015386943.1:222362-223562 GCF_001527695.2 Protobothrops mucrosquamatus
AGAGAGAGAGGGGAGAGGAAAGGGAAAGGAGAGAGAGAGAGAGAGAAAGAGGAAAGAGAGGGAGAGGAAAGAGGCATAAAATAATTCATTTGCATTTAATTGTAATGGTTCAAAGAATGTTCGGAAAAATGTTCGGCCCTCCAGCACGTTCACTTCATCCAATCTGGCCCTCTTTGAAAAAAGTTTGGACACCCCTGTCTTAGCTGCCTTGAAGTGGTCATAAAGATTTTGGCAACTCAGGTATTGTATTACTGGTGGTAGCACAAATGTTTGGCAAATGTTTTGCTGATAAACCAAATATATTTTATTTTGTTCCTTTTTTCTTCCCCAAAATGTCCATCCGGGTAATGAAATCTGTTATAAAGCTAGAAATTGATTTGGAAAATGATCAATTCCTAAGTATATTTGGCTGGAATACTTCCATCCACCACCCCCTTTTCTTAAAAAACAGCAAGATTAACCTATTTGACTAGCAGCAAAGCTGAACAAGGAAAAAATAATACTTAATATTTGTTATCAAATTGGAGAATATCCAATTTATTGGGGCACAGCTAGAAATATTTACAGAGATACAAATTAAACTTGCAAGGGTTGACAATGAGCACTGATAATTAAAATAGTCCATATGCATAGTTTTCAAATTCTAAAGGCCAAAATAGTGAAGACTGGAGCTAATAATGAGTTTCTATCCACTATTAAATAAATATTCTTATCTACATTCTTTAATCAGCAGAAAATTACAGCAATATAAAATTTGCCCACCCCTAACTTGCCTGTTTTTTTTTCCTGGTCACTCCTGCCTTATAATTCCATTCAATGGATGGATTTTGCATACATTGAGCTCTTGAACAGTGTTAGAATAAAGGGCTCAATATTAATTTAATTCTGAGACAGCACATAGGCTAGGAAGGAGATGAGACAAACTATGGGATTTGGCAGAAATATATTCCCAGAGAATGTTTACGTTATAGCTAGATGCTAGTGGGGACATGATCACAGTCTATTTATTTATTTATTTATTTTTCATAATTTATATGCCGCCCTTCTCCCCACGGGACTCAGGGCGGCTCACAGCATATTAAAATAACACAACACAAACAACACAACACAACATTTCCCCTATAAAAGCCAATTAAAACCAAATATTTATAGTCTGTGACATTATTAAAATCATTAAAAATTATCCCTATTTAAAATTCA
>NW_015386943.1:225126-247677 GCF_001527695.2 Protobothrops mucrosquamatus
GGCGGCCGGGCGATTATCTGATGACGCAATGAGTGAGGCATAGTAGTTAGTCCTAGCCTCCCTAATCGCCACAAGGTAGGATCTAAGATGTATCCTTACCTGTGCTCGATCGGATTCGGTTCGGCTGGCCCTCCAACTGCTCTCTAGGCGTCTTTTCCGACGTTTCATCTCTCTCAGCCCCTCGGTAAACCAAGGAGATAGTCGAGATCCACGTCGGGTCAGAGGCCGCAAAGGCACGACTCGGTCCAGTGCTGCGGCGGCAGTTGTCTCCCAGGCCGCCGCCTGATTTTCCGCCGAGTCGTGGACTAGATCCTCCGGATATGGCCCAAGCTCCATCAGGAACCTCTCAGGGTCCATCAGTCGCCTGGGACGGAACCAGTCTAAGTGATCTTTATAGACAGGAGAGCCACAAATGATTATAAGTTAAGAAATTATTTGAAGACCTGGACAGCTGGAATATTTAACAGAAGATAACATTATTCAGGCCTCAGATTCTTCCTTCCACAGATATATGGACTACATGGAACAGCAGATGGATTTGGGAATGAATCTTCATAAACATCTCAGCTCACAGAAGCAGCTCACTGTTGATGTCCACATCTTCTTAACCATCAATCTATAGAACTAATAATACATGAAAGAAATATCCTATATTTGACATATGGACCTTATGTCACATGGGGAGAGGTTCCATGATAATTTGCCCCAATTGCCAATAGTATGCAGGGTCTCCATCGGAATACATTATATCTACCCACGATTTGTCAAGTTACTCAGAAAATCAAGAAAATCCTTGAACATGTTATGTATATGTTATCCCCCCCAACTGAATATTGATTAATATATTACTACAATATTGGTTCCCACACCTTGTGAAAAAACTCCCACCATTTTTTTAAACTAGTAAATCTATTTGTAAATTATTGACCTGTCTTCTATATACTATATTAATGACAAAATAGTTAAAAGAGAGAAGAATAAAACAAGACAAGATTAAGGTTTCAAAATTCTCTGTTAACAAACTGTTATTGTAATTCACTCATAGAAAGTTTTCCATGGCATCTTATCTATCCCAAATCATCCCAAAAGTTAAAAGTAAAATTTGTCCTGGATCAAATATCCACGTTTGTTTCTTAATCTCATTTCTTATCAATCATTGTCTAATTAAATATAATAGATTCAGTCTCCACAGTGAGCCTGTCTTCCCAATAAAGTTTAAATAGATGTAGTTTTCAGTTAGGTATGTGGTAATAAATCCATTCTCCAATCTTCCTCAGTCTTTGTAGGAAAAAAAGAATTCCCCATTCAGTCAGACTCCAAGTATTGTAAGGAGTTCTCAGTTATGTTGGTCTACACAGTGTTTCTCAACCTTGACAATTTTAAGGCATGTGGACTTCAATTCCCAGAATTGCTGGCTGTGGAATTCTGGGAGTTGAAGTCCACATGCCTTAAAATTGTCAAGGTTGAGAAACACTGGTACAACTTTCAGATCAGAGTCCCTTTGTGAATCTTTATTCAAAACTATCTGCCTCTGCGTATTTTCCGCAGCCATTATCACCTCATCAAACTTTTTTTTAAAAAAACTTTCAACTAAAAGCTGTGTGCTACCCCACAGTCTTTTCTTAGATTTCAACCACTGTTGCTTGCCTGTAATCTGATACATTGTTACTCTGTGTAACTTGATCAGGGAACAAAGAAGACTGAAGCAGAAGGAAACAAAATATATTTCCTGGATATTTCAAACTAAGATGAAAAGAAAAATTCAAAAGAGGTAAAGTCCAACTATTTTGCAAATTCAAAAAGTACAAAAAATCTGTGGTGAGAGTCCAATATTAATATAAATAAAATAAAGGTATAAAGAATGAAGAAAAGGAAAATACCTACAGACCCCTCGCATCCTGGACATAAACTGTTTCAGCTTCTTTCCTCAAAACAATGCTATGGGGCATTGCACACCAAAACAACTAAACACAAGGACAGTTTTTCCCCCCATACCATCTCTCTGCTAAACAACTATTTCCCACAACACTGTCGTATGCCCTACATGTCAAACCATGTACTAGAGCTGTATTATTATTATCCTTCTCATCTTTCCTATTACCTATTCCTTTAGCATCTTATGACTATAACTTTGTTGTTTGTATCTTATGATTTATGTTGATTGCTTTTATTTAGTATTTTATGACTATCGCTGAGTGTTATATCTTAAAGTTTATGATGATTATATTTTATGATTATAATAATTTATCACTTATTGCTTGTATGTACACTATGACCTTATGCATCGGAGACAAATTCCTTGTGTGTCCAATCACACTTGGCAAATAAAGAATTATTCTATTCTATTCTATTCTATTCTATTCTATTCTATTCTATTCTATTCTATTCTATTCTATTCTATTCTATTCTACTCTACTCTACTCTACTCTACTCTACTCTACTCTACTCTATTCTATTCTTAGTACTGCTTTATAAAACCCTAGTGAGACCACACCTGGAATACTGCAAAAGCACTTCACCATCAAGAAACACACTGTGCTTTCTTATGGAGAGAATAACGGTTATTCAGAAAAACATAAATCAAAGGGAAAGAAAAAGAAATAAATCAGCATTCAACCTCTAGTCAACTTTTAAGAGCAAAAAGCAAAGTAAAACAATACATTCAAAATGTGAAAGTTAAAAACCCACACTACTTAAGAAAATGAAACTGCTGACAGAAAGATGGATTCACCCAGCGATGGCTTCCAGGGGGAACTGGAATCTTCAAGACTCCCCTTCCCAAATGGATCCACAGACATCCAAAAGTTAACATGGATCATTCCTGAGTGTTCCCATTTAAATCCAGGAAGCAGCACTGCCAGAGAACCAGCTTTGGCAGCAGAAAAAGCAGATCATTGGTAAGAGAGAAGAAAGGTTTTTACTGTGCAGCAGCCAACCTGGGGAGGAGTCCTCAACAAATACAATGATTATGTTATGGTCTGATGTAAGTTAAAGCACACCCAGATATTATCAGTGCTATTTTGGGAAATGTTTCACAAAACTAGTCTATGCTAGAGAGAGTGAGTTGGCCAGTTGGCTGATTGGGCTTGACACATAGAAGAAGCATATTCTGTTAAGTTATTGTTATTGGGGGTTTTTTACTGCAAGGAGTGGGGACTCACTGTTATTTATTTCAGTTTCCAAAATACCTTGGCTGGTGTTGGAATATCCTGGGCCAGCCCTGACTATCTCTCCAGAACTGTACTGAAAAAAGAACAGGAAATGGCTCATGCTGTAAACTGTAAAATTGCTCAAAATTGTTACGGCAGGATTTGCATCTGTAGCTGAGCAGATGACAGTTGTAGTCATTATGTAATTTGGCAGCAAAGAATGCATAATTAAATTTTGCTACATGAATTATTTCCCTGTATAATTATAAAATATTTCATGTATTACAGATGTTTGTCATAAATCTTTTTATGTATTCACTACTGCTTATATTTAGGAAGCTTGTCACATTTATGAGAGAATAATTCTGTTACAGTTACATGGGTGGAATTGTGCATAGTTTCTGATAGAATGCTATAAAATGTTTGCAAATCAGAACTGTGTTTACTTTAAAAATTATTCAGAAGAAATACTTCAGACCTCATGCGAAACAAACATGGTACCTTTTTCCACCCTCTACTTCCACACAATAGGCAGAAGACTGCAGAACGCATCCATGAACACCAACTGGCAATCAAAAGGCATGACGAAAATTATTTAATTTCACAACATATAGACAGATTTAACCATAGTTTCAATTGGGAAAATGTGACAATCCTAGACCAGGCCAAATCCAAAAATGGGAGGGAATTTCTAGAAGCCTGGCACTCTGACAAATCAGCCATCAATAGACACATAGACTTTAACAATATCTATAAACTATGCAAAGGAGACAATCAATTAGCCCAAAAGAGAAAAAGACTCCAGCACTTCTCCACCAGTAATCAGCACTCAGATCACCATAGATTAGCTCCAAGGTCAACTTCAGACCAACAATCAAATAAGCAATACCCCAATCAAGAAACTGCCAAAAGAGCCATTAGTAAACAGTCCAACCAAAGTCCCTAAGACCGCCCCCACCCACACAGACAGGCAAGACACCAGAATACAAACTGACAGCAAACAGCACTCCTTACTAGCACTGATGATGTTAACTAGTTAGGGCAGTGGTTCTCAACCTTTTTAATGCCGCGACCCCAACCGGTCGTAAGTCGAGGACTAAACCGGTCGTAAGTCGAGGACTACCCAACCGGTCGTAAGTCGAGGACTACCCAACCGGTCGTAAGTCGAGGACTTTCCCTACCCGGGAGCGCCGCACATGCGTGGTTCCGCCCCCTGCACCGGCCGAGGCGTAGCTGGCAAGCGGCAGAGACGGAGCAGGCCGACTACCAGCTGGCCCAGCCCAAGGGAGGTAAGGCACCCGCCGGAAAAGGGGGGAAAAATGGCGGACAAAAAAAATGGACAAAAAAAATGCCGGACAGCCTTGCTTGGCGACCCCCATGAAATGGTCAATCGACCCCAAATGGGGTCCCGACCCACAGGTTGAGAACCACTGAGTTAGGGTAATGAAAACAAGCAAGCTCAGAGAGCACCAAGGACCCCTCATTTCAACCCTGAGGAACAAATATTCTCCTTCATTACTTCCACACAAGCATGAAAAAAGAGAGATATTCTTGCCATTCATAGCCACTCACCACGGGTTACTTCCTTACAGGATGGTTATGTTCTTGCAGCACTAGCTGAGATAGTACTTGCTGATTAGATGACTCCCTCCTCTTTCATTGCACAGTCCTCCTCTGTCCCGGAACCCCTGGCTGATAGGATCACAGGTGTGGAGGAGAAACTTATGTTGAAGAGAGAGGTACCCTTTATCCTATTTACTTGCCTACCAAATTCCATATATCTTCCAAGGGGAGAAGCACAGGTGCACATATGTTAGTATGGTACCACAAATAATAACTTTGCAGAAGGGGTAATTTGAACTATAAAGAACAATACAGGTGTTGGGTAATTTGTATGGGTAATTTTCAGTAGTTTGCAGCTGGCACATGCCCATCAATCTCTGTATCTACATCAGGGCAAACAGACATGCCACTCAGTTTGGCTAGCAAAAATACACTTTGATGTTTATTTATTAAAAACATCAGTAAAGATAAAAAAAAATTAACTGGCAAGAATGAAACAAAAGACAGGCAAAAACAGGAAGAGGAAGAACTTCTATTATTTCAGCTTTAAACTCTCTGTGTATACAACAGCAGCAGAGTAACAACAGAAAGTACAACACTAGATGATCTCTCTGCTATTTTGCACAACTAAATAAATTATTTTTTTTATTGATCAAATTTTAAAACCACTCATCTCTCTCACAGAGGAGCCTGGGTAATGTAGAAATAAAATATCAGAACATAAAAACAGTATATAAAATTTAAAAGGTAAGGTTGAATTAAAGATCAATGTGAAAGTTAATTAAAAGAGGGAATAGCTTTCAGCACACTAATCAGCCCCACGGCTTTGTGTTCCCATGTAGCCCCAAGCAAGGTCGCAGCACATGGACCTAGGTATTTGCAAGACCACCTTCTACCAAATACCTCCCTTCGACCAGTCCGCTCCCACAGAGAGGGCCTCCTTAGGGTGCTGTCGGCCAGTCAATGCCAGCTGGCGACCCCAAGGGGGAGAGTTTTCTCTGTGGCAGCTCCTGCCCTCTGGAATGACCTACCCCCCGACCTACGTACAGTTGTGGACCTACGCCTTTTTCGCCGAGCCTTGAAAACCCATCTTTTCCGGGCAGGCGGCCTGGCGTAGCTTTAATTATGTTTTAGTAAAGGTCTTATATAGGGTATTTTAGAGCAGGCCTTTTATTTAATCTGATTTTAGAATAGAAATTTGAGTATATTTATTGTGATTTTTATTACCGCTTGTCCACCACCCTGAGTCCCGTGAGGAAGATAGAGCAGTATACAAATTCAAATAAATAAATAAATAAATAAATAAATAAATAAATAAATAAATAAATAAATAAATAAATAAATAAATAAATAAATAAATAAATAAATAAATAAATAAATAAATAAATAAATAAATAAATGTTTATACACCTTTCCAGAAAGCCAGAAGAGAGGGAGTCCACCTCACCTCACCTACAGGGGGAGAATGTTCCACAGGGTGGTGGTGGGGCCAACAGCAAAGAACACTCTTTTCCTGGACACCACCAGTTGCAATTCTTTAGCAGATGGGGTCTGTAATGTACCTTATGTCTGTAATGGGCGACTGGGTGGGATGGGATGATGTAATGGAATGAAGATGATTTCAAAGGTAACCTGGTCCATGCCAAGTAGGGCTTTAAAAGTCATAACCAATACCTTGAATTTAACTTCGGAACAAACTGGCACTTTTAACAGCCACAGCCCTAAGTGGAAAGATGCACTGCTTTAAAGACTTATGCAGAAGTAGAGGGAATTCTAGTTTATCCTTAGTCCAACCAGGTTTAGAACCTCTATCACAAGTTGATGCTTCCGAGGTTTCATAAAGGAAGAAGTCTTTTGCTTGAAATGCCTTAGTTTAGGTAGAATGAAGTAGTGTAATATCACTCCTTCAAAGATCAAAAAATGGATGACTTTAGGAATTAGATTGAAGTCTTTAGCACTCAGATCTAATTTACTAGTCTGTTCATTAAACAGCCTATTCAAAATGATGCCATTTTGTTTTCAATTGCTTGCAATTTAGAAGTGTTGAATTAGATATTTGTAAGAGATTCATAAATCTCCTTTGTGGTTTTCTTTGTTCACCAACCTTAAAAAAGCATTCTCACACCTGTCCCTGAAGGAAGATCACTGAGAGTTCTCAAAAATGGAGAATTGCCACTAAATGTAATCTTTAAGGACTTCAAGGGAAATTTAAAGTTTAGAGTTAGAATGTAGGGGAAAAAAATATAGAGCACATCAGATAGGCTCAGATATACTGACCTCAGCTGTTGAACAAGGCTTGGGACAATCTATATTTTGTTAACCTTTTTTTTTTAGTAAACTAGAGAAGATATAGATTGAATTATCAGCCTTAGTCAAGCATCTGCTAATGTAACCACTGGTCAGTTTGCATATAACTGGCCATCTGCTACATGTGCAAGTGAAGAGCTTATACTATTCTATGTAAGCTAGGATCTCTAATTTAGACACTATTTTGCAAGCAAATGTACAGTTTCTTGCATCTAACAAATGTGGATGAAAAGATTGGCCAAAAAAGAAAGGAAAGTTATTACCCAGACACCAAAAAGTCATTATATCTCCTGAAACAGAAAGTTTTCCATTCTGAATTATAGGATAAAAATGTCCTTAGCATAGAAGAGAATATTTGGTTTTGCAGATATTTCATTACCCAATTAGGTAACATCTTTGGTGCAAGAAGGGAGTGGGTTTGCTCCTTATTTATATAGTGGCTTGCCCTGTCGGTTTTGTTGGGAGTGTGATTTTCTTCTTGGTAGTTCCTTCATTAGCTATTGTTTATTGTTTGATTGTCTGATTTAGTAGTTCCTTTATCAGAGTATTGTTTATCACTTGATTGTTCATCTGGTATTAATCCTAATATTAATTCCTTCTTATCTGGATGTAAAGAGTAGTGTAATCAAGGAACTACCTGAAAAAAACAACACCTCCACCAACACTGATAAGGCAAGTCACTGATATAAACAGAGAGCAAGTCCCATTCCCTTCTAGCACTGAAGATGTTACCTAGCTGGGTAATGAAATGTCTGCAAGAAAAGAACCAAGATCAGAGAGCACCAAGGACAATGTCCTTCTCTGCATACAGATTGGATCTTGAAAGTTGGTGCAGTTCATTTCGTAACTGGTGCAGTCATGCTAAATCATGTAGGAAAAAGACATCCTTCAGGTAACCTCTAAAGCTAGACTTATATATGCTGCTAAGCTTTCACAAACTATTTTTATTTTCTTTTTCTCTATAATTTTTGATAAAACAAGATGATGTTTGCATGATGTAAACAGAACTTAAGAGTACATTTTGTGAAGGTATGTCACTGAATTTTATGTATCACAGTAACATTCATTATCCCCATCCATTTAACTTTCCTTTATAAGCTTCTTTTCACACAAAAGTTGTTGACAAACCTCTACTGATATATTGTACCTGCTCAGGGTTTTTTTTAGTAGTTTTTAGCCCTTTGTCAGGGAGAAGAGCCAATGCCTCTTTATACAATTTTGGAAGGAATACGTTTATTTTCATCAATGTATACAATGTGTACCCAAAGTAGTTGAGTGAGGACACATTCTTTATTTAAAAAAAAAAGAAACAGTTTTTTAAATGAGTGAAACATGGGCACCATGTACTGATGCAGCATGACAGAAATCAAAACTTGATAGAAAAATTATATTCCTGAAATAGTAATTTATTACATGTAATGATTTTTATTTGTCAGGAGTATTCAAATTAACAATAACAATTTCTGGTCTATCCCCTCTTGTATAATCATTAGATCAATATTTCCTAGCTTTCATAAAAAAAAAAGTGTGGGGAATTTTTCCCCCCTTGTTTGTGGCCTCTGTTGAGATCTGAAAATTGACATATGAAAGATGACTAAATTAGAAGCATTCACGTTTAAACTGTATTGTTTCTATATATTTCT
The DNA here is from genome assembly GCF_001527695.2 of Protobothrops mucrosquamatus. Taxonomy (NCBI): domain Eukaryota; kingdom Metazoa; phylum Chordata; class Lepidosauria; order Squamata; family Viperidae; genus Protobothrops; species Protobothrops mucrosquamatus. Next base: position 233,789 of record NW_015386943.1, read on the forward strand.
GTTAACATTCCATTCTCCCTCCTCTATGGAGTTTCTCAGTAATCCAAGACATGGTAGTCTCAAAGATGCTTCCCCCCCCCAAAGGCAACTGGACTATGTATTTTCCCTGAGGAAGAAGAAGACATTTTGCTTCTCATCCAAGAATCTTCTTCAGTTCTGTCTGAATGGTAGTAGGGTATGGAAGGGGTAGTTCTGATAGGATGGTGGGAGGGATTATATTTCTTTGCAGTTATCTGTTCATTCTCCTTGCGCCCTGAGTCCGCAAGGAGAAGGGCGGGGTAGAAATCTAATAAAATCAAAATCAAAATCAAATCATTAGCACTCTGTAAAAGGTGAGTGCTTAACAACAAGATAACTGCAAAGAAATATACTTACTTCCACTCCCCCCTCACCCTCCTGTCAGAAGCAATCCTTCCATACCCCACTACCTTCCAGACAGAACTGATGAAGCTTCTTGGATGAGAAGCAAAACATCTTCTTTCTCCTGACCAGTTGCCTTTGGAAAAAAGAAAAAAAAAGCACTTTTGAGATACTCTCCCTCCTATTGCCAGATAAGAGTATAGAGTCTGGAAAGCATCAGCTGTCTCTAAAAGGAATCCACAGAGGTGGAAAAATGGACTTTTAGCTAAACTTAATATTGAAACAATTGGGGGAGCACAGAGCTATTGTTAATTCTTTCTCTCTAAACTCTTATTATTTGTGTTAAAAACCTTAATACAGGAAGAGATGACGCTAAGAACCTGGAGGAGATTGACAAAGTTAAAAGAGTTGGTAGGAAGTGTTCCTTTTCTGGCAAAGCATCCCTGTCAGATAGCAACCAAGACTCTTTTGAACTAACCTTGTTGGTCCAAAATCAACAGCTGCCTGAGAGTTGAAATCCCAAAGGAGGATCCAGAGAAAGCAAGGAAGAGCTGGAACTAAGCAGAGCTTGTGAAAGAGACATTTCTGAACACCTACCTACTCTTTCAAGGAAATAAAAAATACTAGAAATCTGTTCACATGTGCTTTGTCTCTCAGACTTCAATCTTCCCTCCAGCAGGATACCTTTTATTAGCTCTCATCTCAATGTATGGGGAGATTGATGGCCAGAATCTCTCTTTATATCTGACATTGAACATTATATAGACCTCGTTATTTGTTACTTTAATCATTCTTGAGCAGGAACTGCTAGGTAGGAAATTCAGTAAGTGGACAATGGCTAAGTGAGCAAACCAATTCTTATGAAGAATTGTGTCTTGCTACCAAGAGTGAGATACCTGACAGAGGGCTGAAGAAAAGGGCAGGATTTACACTCTCCATAAAAGACTATGAGATACACATAAGCTTTAATCATTCAGATTTCAGCATTTCATAAACTGAGTTGTAGGGATGAGGAAAGGCCACATTTGATGTTAGATGATCTACTGTAGTTAGGCTCATTTATCATTGTCCACTCTGGCATTGTATAATAATAACCCAAGGCAGAGTTTCTCAACCTTGGCAACTTGAGAAAATTCCCCAGCCAGCCTTAGGAACTGAAGTCTTCAAGTTACCAAGGTTGAGAAACACTGGTTTAAGGGAATTCTGGCAGCCCATCCCTCCAGGGACAATTTACATTCATCCAAGTACCACTGTAATATATACACCATATGGAGGGAGGATGTGAATACTGTATATGAATATTGATATCACTGTTTGATTTGTCAATTTAAGTTGATCTTCTGTGTTCACCCTCTCCTCCACTAATAGGAGCATGCAGCCCTGTTAGAACAGGAGTGCAACAAGAAAGAAGAACTAATTAAGACACATTCCTTCCTCTTTATTCCTTTGAGGAAACAGTGTAATTGACTTTGGCTATTTCTGGGCAATTTGTACTGAAATTGAAAAGCACACTAAAGAGGCAGGTGTGCAGTAACTAGGGATCACTACTATGTAATAGATGCTGAACACTTCCTATTGACTTCTGAAGTCACTGTGCTCACTAGAGACACAAATCCAAAAATAGACTGAGAGCTGACAGGTCCAATAGTCTCAAAGGGCTTTCTTAAATAATTCAATAATATTAAACTCTAAACAGAATTTTCCCATCCTTCCACTGTTCAATTGTTTACCATCTGTATTTATTCCAAATATAAGATCATGATGAAAAGTTGTAGTGGCAGAAATTTGATCTTTAAATGTTGATGCCCCTATTTAAGTTACGTTTCCAAAGAAGGTGATGGGTCATAACTTAATGATGGGAATTGTGCTTTGATTATAAAAGGTCCCAAGTTATAAAAATAGCTGAAAAAGCTCTCTAACTGAAACTTAGAAGAGCTATTGCTGAGTATCTAACCAAAGTACACAATACTGAGGATGGAGAACTTATGGCCTGCAAGAGCTAAAGGTGTCCTTTGCACCCAATAAACTCCCATTTTGATTCTTGTAGAAGGTATTTCTTCACTGGATACATAGCCTTGCTCTGCTCCCTCCATAACATGCCATTTTCACCCACATCTTATGTCTCCTGAGGCAAGACAGCAAATCATAGTGTGATCCTGAAGGTGAAAAAAGTTAACTGTTATTCAAGCTAGATGAACCAATAATCTATTTGATGTGAACTAATATTTCTTTAGAGACTTCCACTGCTACTGGGATGGCTGGAAATTGGTTTAGTTACTTCTCCAAGTTGGAACAACATTAATATTACAGGGGGAGGGGGGAGTCATGTTAAAGATTCCTGTCATGTCTCATTTGGGTCTTCAGTTGTGCCTGAAATTGCACAAGGAGTTGAGCCTCATTTGTAAAGGATAACATCAAAATATACACACACTCACACTACAGTATTATAATTTTCCAACACTTGCTTCAGTGGTGCAAAAACATATTTCCTGACCAGTAATCCATAATCTTGTAGTCCTGCAAAACATGATTTGAGATATTTATTTATTATATTTTTATTTCACCTTTTTTTAGTTCATAAATAACTCAAGGCAATGAACATACATAGTATTCTTTCTTTTTCATCCTTTCACTATCCCAACAACCCTGTGAAGTGGGTTGGGTCGAGAGAGAGAGTGACTGGCATCCAGTCCGCTTTTATGCCTAAAGTGGGACTAGAAGTCATGGTCCTCTGGTTTCTAGGCTCACCCTTAATCACAACCCCAAACTGGCATATTGGGGTATGTGTGTGTGTGTGTGTGTGTATATATATATATATATGCTAAACCAAATAAATAAATAAAACGTTTAGCATGGATGCACCCAGGGATCATGTTTTTAGCATAATTACTAACATATATATATATATGTGTGTGTGTGTGTGTGTGTGTGTGTGTGTGTGCGCGCATGCATGCATGTGTGTGTCAGGGTCATTTTTCCTAGAGAACATGAGAGTACTCTGCATACAATCTATGGGACCTATAGGATTTACCCTTTTGCTTATTTTATGTCAAAATTTCTAGTTAGTGCTAATATGAAGGTGAGTTTGGATTTCTATGTATTTTCTGTTTGCAAGAAGATATACTTGTAACTGCAGATTAGAAAAGTTGTGTAATTTTGTGTATCTGCTTTTAAGGGTATGAACAAAGATAATGTTTTATTTAAAAAAATCTACTTTCTATGTACTTTGTCTTATATATTTTATGTCATTGCCTTATAGTGTTCAAGTAGAACATCTCATTCTTCAGTTTTTCATGTTGTTTTCCCCTTAAGCAAGTAACCTTAGTGAGATCATGTAGTTTACACCTGAATAAATGGTTTTGCCATCCAATAGGTTTTAATGAACAAAAGGCGATTGATGTTTCTGAGGATACATTTTTAGTTTTGTGCTTTAAGGTTAAAACAAGATCTTCCTGGAATTTTCATCAGATAAACCAAAGATTGTTTAATAATTTAATAAACAGCTACATATAATGCATTCATCTCTAAATAGATACAGGGAAGAGCTATGTTGGCAGGCAAGAAAAAGGAAACATAAAGAATATGCAAAATACAGTATGTTAGTACTTGATATTTACTATCATTTTTATAAAGATATCTAATAAATTATAAGCAGCTGTAAATGTTGCATCATCCCTTATAGTAAATGTTTGCAAATGCAAACATACATAAAATACCAGCCACTACGAATCATGAAATAAGCTGAAAGAAAATATAATGGTGCTATAACTGTCACCAGGAACACTTAATGGCATGAGCAATGCCATGGGGAAGTTAAGTCCAGATCAGATTAAAGCCTTCACTTGAAAAGCAATCAAAGTGAGCCAAAGGTGGGTACTGGGTAATCTGGTGGTATATATACTTACTGGATTTTTTCTTTCAACTGTTACAAACCACTCAGGAATTAAATCAGTGCAGCTTTTTCCACCATCTTTAGAATGTTACACCTGTTGAATTTTTGCCTAAAAATAAAAAAAAAATCTCGCATAATATTCAATACTACTAAGGGATAACATTGAGGGAAACAAATAATATTAGAAGATGAATCAGCAATGACTTTAACATGACATCAGATATTACAGGTTTATTTAATTTAAATGCTAAGTAGAAAACCACTGATTTCATTGTATTATCTCGATTGCTTCAAGGGAGCTTTAAATACATTAACTGTTGCCAAAAATAGTCAGAATCCTGTTTATTGTTGGGAAGAGAGGAATTACTGTTTCCACATTGAGAAGATGGGATTTGGAAGAACAGTGTTTCTTCTTGATACATTGTGGGAAAATAAAGAGGTTTGTGTTTGTTCAGAGTTACGTGCCATTATAAACACAGAATAGTGGCACAAAGTATCACCTGATGCTATTACAGTAGAGATAAGAAATTTATCTTATCTCAAATTGCTTACAACATATTTGACTAAAATGCAGCACACACATTTATCTTTCCATTACTTCATCTGCATCTGGAGTTGCTTGACACTTGCCTTGCAACCAATAATTTGCTTGTAATTTGAGTCTCGTTGCTTCTGAAAAGTAGATATAGCTTATAGTTGGTGATGGGAGGGCGCCTTTCACCTTGGCAGTGCTGCTAACATGTACTTTATATAACTGATCTCAACTATTTGGGGACTGAATATTGGTTTTGTATTGGACTGAGCAGATGAATGGGCTGAGATCAAATGCTTTGTATTACAGCTGAGAAAGGAAAGAGGAGTTGCAGATTACTCACAAGTTTTCTCTCTAACATGTATGTATGTATGTATGTATGTATGTATGTATGTATGTATGTATTTATGTATGTACAGGTACTTTTGAATGCTTGTGTGGCTGTACATGAATATATGTATGTATATACTAGGGCCTATAGGAAGAACTAAGGAGATGTGGAAAGTAAAGTCCAAAGTGATCTCAGTGGTGCTAAGACCACTTGGGGCTGTGACTCCGAAACTGGGACAGCATCTCCAACAAATTCCAGGAACCAAATCAGAGCTCTCTGTCCAGAAGACTGCGGATGGTATCTAATAGGATTCCACTAATGGTAATCCTTGGTTTATGTCCGTTTGTTCAGTGACTGTTCAAAGTTATGGCAGCACTGAAAAAATGAATGTACAACTGTACCCTGAAATTCCAGTCATCATGGACTTCCACAATTACATGGTTGTGATCGGGTGGATAGGGTGCCAAGTTTGCAATTATGACATCTTAGGCGCCTGGACTATTGCAATGCTCTCTACATGGGGCTCCCCTTGAGGTGCACCTGGAGGCTCCAGCTAGTTCAGAATGCGGCTGCGCAGGGGATTTGGGGGGCCTCTAGATGCTCCCATGTAACACCTCTCCTGCACGAGCTGCACTGGCTGCCGGTGGCCTTTCGGGTGCGCTTCAAGGTGTTAGTAACAACTTTTAAAGCGCTCCATGGCAATGGACCTAGGTATTTGCAGGACCTAGGTATTTGCAAATATCTCCCTTCGACCAGTCCGCTCCCACAGAGAGGGCCTCCTGAGGGTACCGTCGGCCAGCCAATGCCGGCTGGCAACCCCCAGGGGGAGAGCCTTCTCTGTGGCAGCTCCTGCCCTCTGGAATGACCTGCCCCCCGACCTACGTACAATTGCGGACCTGCGCCTCTTCCGCCGAGCCCTGAAAACTCATCTGTTCCATGCGGCCGGCCTGGCGTAGTTTTGATTGAGTTTTGTTAGGGGTTTTATATTTTAGAGCAGGCTTTTATGTAATATTTACTGTGATTTTTATTATTGCCTGTTCACCGCCCTGAGTCCCGTAAGGGAGATAGGGCGGTATATAAATTTAAATAATAAATAAATAAATAATTGCCATTGGTGACTTTTTTTGCCAGTTTCCAACAAGTAAAGTCAAAAGGGAAGCTTGTAACAAACCATAAACAGGTAGTCCTCAACTTACGACCACAATTAAGCCCAAAATTTCTGTTGCTAAGTGAAATATTTGTTAAGTGAATTTTGCTCCATTTTATGACAATTTCTTGCCACAATTGTTAAGTGAATCACTGCAGTTGTTAATTTAGTAACAAGGCTGTTAATGAATCTGGCTTCCTCATTGACTTTGCTTCTCAGACGGTCACAAAAGGGGATCGCGTGACCTTGGGACAGTGAGACCATCATAAATACGAACCAATTGCCAATCATCTGAATTTTGATCATGTGATTACAGAGATATTGCAATGGTTATAAGAAGTGTGAAAAACTGTTATAAGTCAGTTTTTTCAGCACTGTTGTAGCTTCGAACAGTCACTGTACAGGTAGTCCCTGACTTACAACAGTTCATTTAGAGATTGTTCAAAGTTACAATGGCACTGAAAAAAGGGATGTATGATCATTTTTCATAGTTACAACCTTTGTAGCATCCCCATGGTCACGCGATCAAAATTCAGATGCTTGGCAACTGGTTCATATTTATGAACGTTGCTGTGTGCCAAGGTCATGTGATCACCTTTTGCAACCTTCTGACAAGCAAAGTCAATGGGGAAGCCAGACTCACTTAACAACCGAGTTATTAACTTATCAACTACAGTGTTTCACTTAACAACCATGGCAAGAAATGGATGCAACAAAATATATAAAATGGGGCAAAACTCACTTAACAAAGGCCTCACTTAACAACAGAAATTTTGGTTTTAATTGTGGTCGTAAATTGAGGACTACCTGTATCTAATCTGTAGAGCTGCTTTATTTGGGGGTCTGCCCCTTGCAATCTGTTGGCAAGGAGCCCACTGATCACCAATAGTACAGTAAAAATATATTTTGTTGCATCCAGCACTTTGGTTTGTTGATTAAGTGAGCATTTTCTTACAACACTGTTAATAAAATGTAGCTCTTTGGGGTCTGTATCTCATTTTTTTTATTCATTCAATTTCCTTTATTACTTTTCTTTTGTGCTTGTATTGTTAATATATCTGTTAAAAGCAGTGTTTGTTAGGGTTTTGAAATCTACCCTGTACATAATAAAATTTTATTTGAGCCTTTCAGAAATTCAAATACATTTAAATTTGGCAAACAAAATCATTTAATTTTATTGAAAATGATAAAAAAAAAATGAATCTCCCACTCATGCCTAAACTCCATTTAGTGGCTGACTACATGAAAATGTCTATGCTTATATGGTCCTTCTGTTCTAAAATGCAAATTTTAAGCCTGAGTATAATTTTGACATAGCAAAAGGTAAAGTAAAACAAACAGGAAAAGTGCAGTTTTTTAAAAAGTTAACTTATGCATAAGATATATGCTTCTTTGATCTCATTTTAATTGGAATTTATATTTTACATCATGCAGAAATACACTGAATGCTAAAACTTAAGCAAAGTAAACTTTGGGGATCATTACTGAATCATAAAAGGAGAGGGAATATATTCCAAGAATGAGCTGAAGTCACATGAGAACAGTAACATGAAAACTCTTGCTGTATCTTCAACTAATTCATTGAATTACGTTGGATTCAAGTTCTTAAACCATCTTAAATTCTAGCTAAAAATGCCAAAAATGTCTATGTGCATGTGTGTGTGTGTGTGTCTCTGTCTGCATGTGTACTCACCAGCCCACCCTTCACTGAGGATGGTTTAAATAAGGCTTCAGTTGTACTGAATGGACTTTACTGAGACTTGGCAAAGTTAGAGCATCAAAACATACAAGTATGACCAATTTTTCCTGCATTTTCCAATTTTTTTTTTGCTGAAAACATTTGTTGCTTTTTTCCCCCTAGGTATTTCCCAGTGCAATACTTACTTGATGTGCATAAAGTCTTCAGTTTGAAACCTAGATTTCATTTTAAAAAAAATTATTATTTTCCTTTCCTTTAGCTATCTACTTTTCCACTAGGATTTTTTAAAAATAAATATTTACCAATTATTCATCCAGTCACAATCCCTAGCTGGGCTATTTGAGAAGTGGGAGAGAAACCCTTCTACTTCAAGGGCCTGGCAAAATAATGAAATAGCCCACTGGTAAATTTATTTTAAAAAAAAGCCCAGAGGAAAATTTGGTAGCACAGGAGAAAAATACTAATATTAATACAAAACATATGAACCTATTATAAAAATAGCAGTAGACTTTCTTCAGGAAAAGCTGTGAAAATAGCTGAGTTGGCATTTTGTGCAGTAGAATCAAAGTACACAGGAACAAAGTAGAGTATAGTAGGCAAATCAGATATGCTTTTTTGGCATATTGTTTTCAACTTGGAGCAGAAAAACATGGGAGGAATTCACATTCAAAGTGGGTTGTAGGTGAGTTGACTGATTCTTATCGGATCACTGACCCAGTGAGGTCCAGGATCTGGTAAGGACTTCACCATGGAATTTCCACACATTAAAATCTTTATGATACTCCGGTTTTTCTTTATTTATAGATACCTAACTTTCTACTCTGGTGAGTAGTCAAGATGGCTAATAATCTTTAAAAACAAAGGAATAAATAATGCAAAAATATTGATTAATGATAAACTAAACACCTAACAACTAAAAGCTTAATGAAATAGCTACGGATCTTTAAAGATTAGCACCATAGTTTAGGATTATTGCAAGGAGAAAACCATCTAGGTATGTATCTATTCCCTAGCATATGGAACATGTTTGGAGTTCGCTTTACTGAAATTAATTTAAAAGTTTGAAACCAACAAGCTCATATATATGCAGAATTATATTCAAAATTCATTCTTAAAACTCATTTGTAATTTTCCTTTTCCTAGCAGACATTTCATTCTTGACATGTCCTAACATAAGCTGACACAAGAATAATGACTAACCAGTTCTTTGTCAGACACACATTTCCTGCTCTGCTTTGAACCATATTGTATGTTTTTGAGCTACTGTATTCTAAGTTATTGGTCAATGAGTTCTGGAGCCCTGATGGTATATTTAGAATGTGCAGAAGAGGAACTGCCTCCAGGGCCCCAGTGAAGTGACTTGTAAGAATAAAGCTAACATGGCACATTCTCCTGGCATGGCATCTGAGCTACAAGGACAAATGGGGAAAGGTATGGCACTTCTTACAGCAAATTGTGGTGCCAAAGTTCTACTACAAATTACAGAAAGAGAGAACAAGTTAATTAAGGATTGCAGAAGGTGCAAAAATTTAAAAACCTTTTTCATTTATGCCATAATCTCAGTCCAGCTTGCTCATTTTTAATGCCTTGCATACAACATGATGATTAATAGTAGCGACACTTTCAACTCTAACTCAACTCCTGCTGTAGGCTTACATTTTTCTCACTGCATTGTAGAAGTGATTTGCCATTTCTTTGTCTAGGATTATATTTTAAGTTGTAGTTTAACTCCCAATCAAGAATTTCTTGATAGTGTTATAAGTACTAACTATGGTCAACCTGCTTTGCTCTTGAAATCATCCTGTATCAGCTAGATGATACTATTGGCTGTGGCAACATGCTAACTATTTATTAAATATCAAAACAAATAATTTGGTTTGTTTTTTTGAAAAAAAAGAGATTGTTTTGCATTCTCCCTATATAGGAAAGTGTCAAAACATTTTTTTCCAAATAACTTAGGCCAATTTTATTTATCCTAATCAGAGTCTATTAGCTACATTTGTGACTTGCCAATAGTTGATTTATTTTTTGGCTACAAACCCCACATTCATTAGAACTGATGATGTTACCTAGTTGGATAGTAAAACTTCAGCAAGCAAATAATCAGGCTCTAACTCATTGACCACCAAGAGCCTTACAACTTTGCAATGCTGCCCTGGATGCTTCTCCAGATACCTCTTCAGATGTCAGCTTGGAGGAGGATGAACCAGTTCTGGGCACATCTGGAGGGGAGTTGGTCAATGGCCCCAAGTAGACATCTGAAAGTGATTTGGCTGAAGCACAGCTGCAGTAGAACAGCCCTGAGGATTCAGGTGGGGAAAACATGCCACTGCAGCCAGTTAGCAATGAAGAGGAACTGTCTTCCGCATCTGATCCAAGAACACGTAGGGCAGAGAAAAGGCAGGAGCAGCTAAGGTCAGGCTGATTGCTCATGAGAAGGCAGCCTTGCCCCTCCTGATGGTCTGCATCAGAAGCTGGCTATTTAGCATAGTGGACAGATGAAGATGATGCTGGGAACAATGTGTCCATTTCCTTGCTGTGTGTTCTTGCCTTGAATTTCAAATTGTATCTCTTCAGCTGTTGCCTTTGCCTTGCCTTGCCTTAACTTGCCTGTGGCCTTGCCTTTGTCTTGGAATATGCCTTTGCCTTAGAAACTTGTTTTTGCCCTGTGGACTGGACTTGCCTTTGCCTTGTTGGCTTCATCTGAGTAGCCTGTGGAACTCTTTGGGATTGAGCTGGTGCTGGGACAGGGAATTGCTGGGGAATACCAATTCAGGTTCGGAAACCTTAATAAATAATCTTTACACCTGTGGTATGTGTGTGTGTGTAAGGGGGACAGCACAAAGTTAGAGTTGTCCCAGGCTTCTTGAAATACACAAGTGTTTTATTTGAGGAGGAAAGGGCACTTCCAAGTCTGAATAAACTATACAGTTTTATGATCAGGTGGAAAATAATGTTCCCAAAGCATTTGACCTCTATTTAGATATGACCATTGTAGACATAAAAAACATTTGATCATATTTGTTCCTTTGCATAATACCACTTCAATTAGATCAATTATATATCATTCTATCTAGATGTGAATCTTGATGTCAACGCTGCGACATCATATTGCAGTGATTGCATGTTCTGATTTCTCTGTCCAGTTTTCTTGCTTTTAGTCCAGTTTTAACTTTCTTTGAATCTAATCTTTTGAGGCTATTACCAATAATAGAGAGGATAGGAAAACCACGGAAAGGGACAGAGAATTTCTTTAAAAGATATGCAGTTAATTTTATCTCCTGGCTCAGATGCATTTCCTCTTTTCTATGAGTTTTAGTATATTTCATCTCCATAATACATCAGAGTTTAGTCCTGCAGAAAAACAAATGTTAAAATAATTTCCTTCTTCTCACCCTCCCTCCCTTTTTATAGTAATAATAGCATTGTGGACAGGTTCCAGGACTATATCTGCAAACAATCCAGCTGGGGGGAATAGCACTTGATATTAAATTTCCCAAAAGCTATTCCAAGCAATGCATCACTGGGTTTGGTAAGGAATTTAGGACTGGAAATGAGCTAAGCTCCTTTAGAAGCATGGAAATATTTGGAAAAATAGCAGAGAAAGCCTCACTTCCTAATGTCTTTTGCAGTACTGACTTGCTTTCCTTCAGCATCTAGCAGTACCTTTGGAATGCAGCACATAATGGAGACAGTGTGCTTTGCATATGCCCATCCAATGATATAGTTCATGAAGTCATCTTCATATACTGCATATTGTTTCAATTTCTCCACTGCACTGCAGCAACATATGAGCACCAGGAGACACCATTCCACACTACTTTCCTTATTCTAAAGGATATCATGTTATTGCTATACTCAGGTTTCAGAGGTCCTGAGAAAGTTATTCTTAGAGTGTGTGTGGTTTATAACCATTAGTGATATTCTGTCCCAGAAGACAGTGTACAAGATAAAAGGAAGATTCTGCTTCATCTTTTACTCTAGGTCCGTGGTGGCGAACCTATGGCACGCATGCCACAGGTGGCACGCAGAGCCCTCTCTGTAGGCACGCACGCTGTTGCCCCAGTCCTAGGCCTTCAGCTGGGTTTTATAAAACCTTTTCGCTTTAGGCCTCCGTCGCCATGTGCAAAAAAAAAGGTTCAATAAATCAATCGATTTCAACTTTTTGCAGGAAAAAAAAAGATCTCGCAAAGTTGGAACTGATTGATTGAATTTTTTACTCCACCCAGTCTGCTGTTACCACCACAGCCATGCCCACCCAATGGGCCACACCCACCCAATGGACTATACCCACCCAATTGGCCACACCCACCCAATGGGCCACACCCACCCAGCACCCGACGATACATAAGTGGGTTTTGGGTTGGAGTTTGGGCACTCGGTCTCTAAAAAGTTCGCCATCACTGCTCTAGGTGTTTCCTGTTTATTTCAAATGGGAAGTAAATAGTTGGTTTAGCAAGGACAAGAATGGAAGCCTTGATAGCAGATTTCCAGTAGGAGAGTAAGCCTGACACTGCTTTTTGATCCAGAATTATTTAAAGGAGTATTGTTTTCACTGTAGCTCCTGTCCAGATCTTTGAATCTTCAAGGAGGGAACCAACCTAGAACTAAGGAGAAATTTTCTAACAGTGAGAACAATTAATCAGTGGAACAACTTGTCTCCAGAAGTTGTGGGTGCTCCAATACTGAAGGTTTTAAAGAAGAGATTGGACAGCCATTTGTCTGAAATGGTGTAGGGTCTCCTGCTTCAGCAAGGAGTTGGACTAGAAAACCTCCAAAGTCTCTTCCAACTCTGTAACTCTGTATATCAATTATAAAAATTATGAGAATTCTAGCCCAAAACTTCTGAAGTGCTTTGAATATGTATGCTTGCCTTATAAGATGCTGAAAGAATTTGCAATTGGTAATAGAATTGTATTAGTTATAGCAGGGGTTCTAAAACCTGGTGGTGCCATAACCTGCTAACATAAAATATTAGGTGTGAATTTTCTCATAAACAAAACCGACTACTTTCTAACAGGCCTCCCATTCAAGTGTGGTCTGTTCACAAATCAGATTTGCACACACAAACCAGAACCAGCTCTCAGACTGGGATCTCCATTTATGTCTGTGCACTTCTAGCAGGAGCTTCTACAACAGCCCAATACATTCCTGAGTGGGAATGGGACCTGGCTAAGATTGAGGAACTACTGGCCAATTTCATCTTCACCAATTGAAAGGGCATTTTTTTCCTCTGCTCCTTCCTGAGGTGTCACATTGGATTCTGGTTGTGAGATTGCATACCATTTCTGGACAATCTAAGTCCTATGCTTTGTTTTCTTTTTTTTTCTTGCAGAAAAAGAATGTATAATAACATATACAGGACGTCTTGCAATGGGAAGCCAACATTCCGTGACTGTCTGAATGTAGTCTAGTGCTCTTTGCATCTGTATCTATGTCTTAGTAGTCAGAATATTTCTGAACTGTCTTGAGCTTTTGCTCAAAGAACAAAAAGTTGTGTCAAAAACAATCTGTCAGCTGACAAGCTGCATGCACAAAAGCAGGTGCAACTTATGTGGGAGATGAAGGTAAGGAAGAATACATAGATAGAATCAGATACAATCAACTTAGGCAAATTAGTACAGTAGCCCTATGCCCTCAGAAGGAAAAAAAGAATAGTAATGTATTCAGTGCAGTGGAGTGGAGTAATAGCAACAATCACATTTTTCTTTGATTATTCTTTGTGTTTAAGCCATAGTTTTATTTGTCTTGCTACATAAATCTTTGGAATGACTGAATCAATGGAGAACAAAAGAGGAACCATTCAGTTTCTGAAGTAAATCAAGAAGAGATCGAATTTGTCTTCCTTATCTTAAAGGCTGCCTTGCCTAAGGCTTGAATTTGTGTGAGTTTAATAAATGTAGATGTAATGGTTGTCAAAAACAAGTG